>NW_007744210.1:0-1362 GCF_000696425.1 Galeopterus variegatus
TTCAGGCTTATTATGCAGGAAGATGCATAATAACCCCTTGAGGAGGATGCTTTCTTCATTTCCTAGGATATTTCAGGATGTCTGTGAAGATGCTCACTGAATATATTCAAAAGCCCCTGGTGGGCCAATTTCATTGCACTATGCTGGACCCAGGAAATGGTTCTTCTCAGAAGGGTCAGATCAGATGTGCTGTGGCGTCTGATATTTTCTTTACCTTCCGCCATGAATAATTTATCAAAAAGCATTCTCAAATTCCGAACAACACAAATACGGAATGAATTATTGACACAAGCTTCCCCAACCTAATCATTTTCTCTTCCTCTCTGACTTTATCCTCCTCGCCCCTATTGTCATGACTCAGTAGAAAAGTCTATTCTGGGCTCTTCTGTCAAACAGCTGTGTACTCCAAATGTTTGTATCTTGTTTCTTTATTGATAAAGGGAAAGGTGGATTAAATGATTTTATGGCCTGTCAGTTCTGATAGTTTGTCATTTTTATATCAAGATTTAGGAATGGGAGTGGTTCTTTTTGCCCCAGCACAATCCAGCTGCTTCTCTGAATGAGGATTTGAAAACTCTCCATCCAGCATTCGGTGGAGATCATGCTTAGAAGAGAAGGGTAAGTTTTCCACTGGGTGATAGCTCAGTAATGTCCAGTCATTGGGAACCTTCATTTAAAACTGGAAGAAGATTAAGAAAAAATCAAGTAGAACATGGAAATGATGGTTTGCTCATCAGTGAATCCTCTGAAAGAAGATTCTCCAGTTGCTCCCCTGGTCTTCTACCGAATCTCCTGGCAGACTTCAGGCCTTTCACAGAGTTTTAAATGGGTGATGTGCTTTGTCTGTATTTCCTTGTGTCCATTTTCCATCTTTGTCTGTCCTCTCTCCACCCCAGCTCACCCCCACTCTCTTTTTCTTTTGTGCTACCAACCAATCGCTATTTTTCCCCATCTGAACTGGAACTCAAAGACAGTGGAGGAAGAGAGAGAGAGAGAAAGAGAGAGAAAGAGAGAGAGGTAAGCACTATCTGGCAGAAACAGAGAAATACAATTAAGAACAGACAGCGATTGTCATTCATTTACGTCCCTTGCTTCTCCCTACTGCTGGAACAAGAACTTTTCACTGAGATCATGTGCACTTAGGGTCTCATGGGCATAAAATGAACCTGATATTGATGGTGGCTGTCTGGCCTCCGTGCACCCTATAATGAGTGAGTAGTCTAGCAGGGTGTGGTGCCTTTGGGGAACCAGGAGTCTGGGACTCCCCAGTGCCTGCTGTGAAGTCAGCAATCTCTCAAGGCAGCTGGAGGAGGAGGGCCGGGGGAGGAGGGATGGTGAAATGGAGAGAGCAAGAGAGGGAAG
>NW_007744210.1:1829-2218 GCF_000696425.1 Galeopterus variegatus
AAAAAAATGATGATATTAATTAATTAATTAATTTTTTAAAAGAAGAAAAAGTAAAAAAAGATAAATATGCACTAAATGGATACAGACACATACAGACATGTTCACTATAAAGTGGACAGTACTGTAATGGCAAAGGAGAGGCCCCTGGCCAAGCAAGGGGGGTCAGAGAAGGCTTCCAAGGGGAAGCTGAGTTTAAATGAACATGCAGAAGTCACATGAGCAAAGATGTGAAACAAGACGGTAAATGTGGGAATTACAGTGTTTAGTGTTGCTAGAGCAGAGATGTTCAATCTTGGCTTCTCATCAGACATTGATGCGGGGATGTTGCTGGGGAGCAGCTCAGGCCAAGCCCTGGACTCAGCCCATCAGAGTCTCCGGTGACAGGCCCA
>NW_007744210.1:2905-4949 GCF_000696425.1 Galeopterus variegatus
TGGGGAGCAGCTCAGGCCAAGCCCTGGACTCAGCCCATCAGAGTCTCCGGTGACAGGCCCATGTGCCAAGGGTTTCCAATGTGCCTCCGTGGCTGGGATGCACAGATAGGACCAAGGCGTGTCTCGTCCACAGTTAGGGAGGGACCCTCCTTACATCTCACTCAAGGGCTCTTATCCCCCACCACCACCACCATCACACTCCGGGATATTTCATCTTCTGGATTTTTTTCCACAGGGAAAGTCAAGCCAGATTCCACTGAAAGTGTAACTTCAGAAGTGAGCAAAAGGAAAAAAGAAATTAATTGATTTTGAAATACATTCTGGTTTGGAATTGAAAAGGATTCTTAGGAGCAAAATTTTAACTGACGTATATGAAGACCCAGTAAGTCAGCCAGAGCAATATCAGCTGGTGAAAAGAATTCTGTATGATAAACTGTGCCAGCCAGCCATGAGTTTTATCCATCTTTTTAAAGAGTATTCTATGAATTCCTGCATAGAAAGACAAATTATGCTTTCTTGTCGTGGAGCTCTCCAAATCCAGGATTAAAAGTTCTAGTTTCAAATTTGCTACTAGAAAATATGGATCACCACATCCTGCTGCACTGTGAGAATACACTGAGTGTGAGTCATCCGGTCACACGTCACCACAGAGAAAAATCAGCCTCCAAATCTTGGCATATGTAAGAGCAATCAATACACAGCTGCTGACAGCTCGGCTCCCAGTGACCAACCACCCACGTTTGTCCAGGACTGAGGGGGCTCCTGGGAAGCAAGACTTTCACTGCTAAAACCAGGAATGTCCTGGGCAAACCAGGATGCGTGGGCTTCTCCTGCCCTGCTCTTGGGAAAGGAGAAAAAACTGGAATCCCACTGCCATTTGTTCCGTGGTTTTATCCCTGGCTGATGTTAGAAGCAGCTGACTTCTCAGTTGCTGGCATCTGCTGACTTGCTGACACAGGGCGCCCTCCAACACGCCTGGGACATTTGTGAGGTGGGGCTGATGCCATGGCAACGAGGACCATTTACTGGTGGTCATTCCACACTAACTAAAAGATTTCTATAGAAAGCATCCGAGACATTGTTTCAAATGGCCTCTCTGTAGGGCTGGTGTTTGCTTTTCCCTCCCTGGAATCTCTGAAGACAAGAAAGGTGAGGCGGCCATGTCCCTGAGCACTCACTGGCTGGCACCGGGGCCATGTGCTTCTCTGCCCAGCCTCTCCCCCTCTTACTTCAAGGTGATGGGCCATTGTTTCTTCTACCAGAAGCAGTGAAGAGGGACATTGTCACACCTCTAGAGGTGCCCAGCCCCCAGGCCCTGCATATGTAGGTTCTGAGGGGGCTTGTGGCCAGTATCCACCAACCCTTCATAGTCAAATGATACATATTCCATTACCAGCAACCTTGCAAGGACATACAGTTATCCCCATTTTATTTAAAGCATCTAATCTGAAATGTGATAAAAACCTGAATTGCTAATGTGATAGAATCATGGGTAATTTTTTCTAATTTTTCCCCTTTTTGAGGTTAAATTATTTGTTCATAGAAAAAGACTCAATAGGAAACTCAAGGACTTAACCCTGGTGTCATAGAATAGTAGACTAGATGTTAAACATACACACGAGAACATTTTAATTACATCCCCAGGAGTCAGAATACAAAATCCCAGGATTATGGTCCACAGTAGCCTCCAGGCTGTCACCTTTGCCAAGAAAGCAATCATCAAGAGATCTCTTCATATATTTACCTTCGTAGCAACCTAGAAGGCCCTGCAGGANTGGGGAGCAGCTCAGGCCAAGCCCTGGACTCAGCCCATCAGAGTCTCCGGTGACAGGCCCAGGTGCCAAGGGTTTCCAATGTGCCTCCGTGGCTGGGATGCACAGATAGGACCAAGGCGTGTCCACAGTTAGGGAGGGACCCTCCTTACATCTCACTCAAGGGCTCTTATCCCCCACCACCACCACCATCGCACTCCAGGATATTTTGTCTTCTGGATTTTTTTCCACAGGGAAAGTCAAGCCAGATTCCACTGAAAGTGTAACTTCAG
>NW_007744210.1:8468-9312 GCF_000696425.1 Galeopterus variegatus
ATCAGTAACTAGTCTATCTTTGAGCCAGCAACCTGCTGTGCCACAATTCTTTATCTTACACTGGAGACTTATAGCCTGAGGAAAATTTCCTGTCCTTGCAAGGTCCATATTTGAAACTGCAAAGCTTTGGAAAACCAGGCCCTGTGAAGTACATATGCTTTTTAGTATATTCTGCATCCAGCCTCACCCAGGTGCCCAGGCTAGAACACCCCCTCCTGATGAAGACAAGAACCACCATGGAGATCAGAATCACCTGGTTGCAATGCCTGACACCCCTTGAAATTAAGCAAGGTCAAAACTGAATCAGACTGCCTCTGGCCTCTTCATTAACATGCTTGGTCAGGCCAGCCATTTCTCCTCCAACCTTTGCAGAGGATCTCCAGTTGAATAAGTTTCGTCCATCACAGCCAGGCAGCCTGTCCTGCCCCAGTGCAACTTCTTCAGAAACAGTCTCCGTCTCTGGGTAGCTGCCAACCGACCTCACCATCTGTCAAGCTGACCCTCTGCCCATGGGGGAAAATGAGCCTGCGGTTTATTGCACCCAGCAAAGCACCTAGGAAGACTGGGATTTGCTAGATCAGTGGTGTTGCATTTTCACATTCCACCCCTCTTGCTGGAAGCCCCTCCTGAGCCCACCTGTTGACAGCTGCACATGTGGAAGAATCCATAGCACAGGAAGGGAGTGCCTGCCAACATGGGGGGTTGGTACAGCAATTTGCCATGAGCACAGCCTCTACAGTTCTTCTTGAGCCTGACGTCTTAGGAAAATAAGGCTTTGGAAAGCTCAGCTCCATTTGCGTAGTTCATCCCTGCTATTACAGTATCCAAAATCACCTGGGAAGAA
>NW_007744210.1:10172-11410 GCF_000696425.1 Galeopterus variegatus
CACATGTCCATATAACAGAAATAACTAGAACACGGTGTCATCTACAGGAGTATGAGGTTACTTTAATTGCCTGTTTGCTTCATGTCACACAACTGCTCAAGGATGAAAAAAACAGTGTATGGAAATAACGTTGCTCCAGACACCCAATTTGCCATGCTCCTATTGACTTGATTTCTATCTTAGGTCAGAATGTCTGTCATTGGGGTAGGGGAAGGGGGCTGGGGAGGGGGAGGTGCAAGTGATAAGAGGAAAAAATAGGGATAAAGGGAAGATAATCAGACCAATTTGCAATCAAATAAGGATTATGATAAACTTGGCCCATTTAATTAAGAAAAAGAGAGAAATGTACATCTTCTGGAATACTTTGTACCTCAATAAAATACCCATGGTGGTTGCCACAATCCTGTCAAGCTAATCAGGAGCATTTAGAATACCAAATAGAAATGTACTCTCTCCCCCAGTTCGAGAGGAGAGTAAGTAGCTTCAACATCATTCTTACAAAAACACACAGTGCCAATTTGGAAGGTCTGGGAATGGAGCTGAGTAATGGAGTCAGTCCCAGGGATATACTCCCTTGTGAGGTGAAATTTACAGTCCCACCCAGGAGACTATGGGAGCAGCCTTTCTGGGAGACCAGTAAGGCCAGTAGCACAAGACCAGGCCCCAGTGGGCTGTTGATTTTGCTCTATTCTGAGGCCATAGGAGGTAGCCCACACCCTGGTCAATTCTCTGTAAATTTCCACTACCATCACTAAGGGACCTATGAAAAAAAAGAGTGGCAGAAATAACACCCAGTGATCTCTTTCCCAAATGCCAATGGTTCAGTGAAGTTGGCATCTGTATAAAGGGCCACTATTATTTTTAGAGGCACATCTGCACGGGGAAGATCTGATTCAACACTTGGGTTATCCAAACCACTGCACTTTAGAGCACTCTTTTGATCCTGTAGCTATTCTCTACTTCCTTTTCCTGTTATGTACTTTCAAGATACTAATTTATTCATTCGTGCTTCAGTGAGACTTAAGTTTATGATGGTCAATAACTTGACATTGCTGTTAAATGATGCAAGCTCTCTGCTGGGGAGTGTTGCCAAGCTGGGGAGGGAGGGCTGCTCTCTCACATGGCTGAATTCTTTTCCCAGTCCAGGGATGAGTCCCTGATCAAAAGCTTAATTGCAGGGCCGGCCTGGTGGCGCACTGCTACAGTGTGCCGCTTGGGAGCATGGTGGCACTCCCGCC
>NW_007744210.1:16327-17124 GCF_000696425.1 Galeopterus variegatus
CTTGAAACCTAGATGCATTTATTGTATAATGAGCAACAACAACAAAATCCTGTGAAATAGGTGGTGCTGGGCTAAATCAGCAGCTCTTTGATGTCAACAAAATGAGAAAATAAGAAATAACAAAACAAAACAAACAAAATTGCCCCTAGCAGCTGGTAGCTTGCAGCTGGCTGTAAACATCTAGTAAAAACAAATAAATACAAATAATCTTAAGGAAATATTAGCAAAGACAGACACTCGACATTCCACTACCAAAGAATAGTTAAACATTTTCCTATTCTGAATTACATGGGTGACTATTACTTCTCGACCCTACCCCTTTTTCATTCTTCTACTTCCTAATTAAAAAAACAAAGTTACACTGTAATCAAATTTCGCCTTCTTTCTGGGACACCCAATCAAAAACAACCTCCATCTACCACCCCAAAATTACCTGGAACAAGCCCAAATTTCATAAAAAGCCCCTCATACTGTACTCCTCATAGTTTTCCACGATGCACTTTTCTCTTATTGCAGCAAGCTAATAAACTTTACTTTTTTTGACTACAGGCATAGTGAGCTTAAACAAAGCATCAGATCTCTTTTCACACTAATTTCTAATACTCAGGCTATTGGATTTTTGCTTATTCTTGCTTATTTTCTCAGTGGCATAAGAATGCTGCTTTTATTTCGTACACCATACCCTCACTCCTACATCCCAAGCAGAAAGAAAGGATTCAAGCCACGATTCTTATTTTTCCTCTTGAAATTGTCCTCTTATGTAGTAAGGACAATCTTTTCCAAAATACTCTCAAAAG
>NW_007744211.1:0-979 GCF_000696425.1 Galeopterus variegatus
TGCTCAGCCCTCATCACTTCAGCAGACCTGTGTCACCATCTCTTTCCTTAACTGACCCCCCCATCCGCCCCTCACACACACTGTGTTTCTTCCTCTGCTCGTCTTATTTTAATAAAGGAAATGGCTAGGGGAGGAGCTGAGTCTGAAACAACCTGCTGAGTGATGTTTTGTTACTGGGGTCTGTTGGACTCACCTTAACCTCTTTGGGTTAGTGGGTTCTCACTAAGCGCCACCCCAGGGCAGCACTGCTGGCCTGTATTCCTGTGTTTAGTAATGTGTCTGTGGTCATGCAGAGGGTGATGCTGTAGCTGTGGGGTTGTTCGACATAAACCTTTTCTGGCCTTCAGTGGGCCAGATGATTTGTATTCGCAAATGTTTTCTAGAAAGGAAACGGCCTTACCTAGTAATTAGTTGAAATGTGAGTATCAGTCAATTCCGTTTTTTTGTCCCACTTTTACAGATGAGCACATTGAGGCTGAAAGAAGTGTAGTGAATTGCCCAAGGTCACGGTGGTGGGACAGAGCTGGGCTGCACCCTCTGCTGGCTGCAGTCTCCGTGCTCCCTCCCACATTCATCTTCACCTTTTATACTTCATGTCGTTCTTGCATAGCCCGAAACCACACCTCAAAGGATGAGTCTCCTTAAAGTCCCCAGATCTTGGCACGAGGATAAAGTGACCGTGTATATCCTCCTGCTCCTGGAGGGACTGGGGACTTGTATTCCTCNTTAAGTATTTTTCACTAGTGTGTGTTTATTATTGGAGTTACTAAGAGTTGGTTTTGGTAAAGGGAAAGCAAGATGGTAAGATGGAAGTGAGGTCTCACAGGAAGAGAAGGCAGCCGCCCCCACGAAGATTTCCTGGGGCAATAAAAGCACAGTTGTGGGAGGCTCTTTCTGTAGCAGCGAAACCTTTGCTCGTTTCTCAGTAGATGTTAGATTTAGACACTATGTTAAGATTCTCAAAAGGGTGAGGGTTGTG
>NW_007744211.1:2375-3414 GCF_000696425.1 Galeopterus variegatus
CCACTTTTACAGATGAGCACATTGAGGCTGAAGGAAGTGGAGGGAATTGCCCAAGGTCACGGTGGTAGTGGGACATAGCTGGGCTGCGCACTCTGCTGGCTGCACTCTCCGTGCTGCCTCCCACGTTCATCTTCAGCTTTTATACTTCATGTAGTTCTTGCATAGCCCGAAACCACACCTCAAAGGATGAGTCCCTTTAAAGTCCCCAGATCTTGGCATGAGGATAAAGTGACCGTGTATATCCTCCTGCTCCTGGAGGGACTGGGGACTTGTATTCCTCGTGTTATTGTGTGTGTGTGTGTGTGTGTGTGGAAAGTGAAGTCATGCATGTCATTCAAAAGCCACACGTTTTATTTTTATTTTTTCTTGAGGATGAAGAGGGAGTAAGAAATCAAACTGGAGATAAATATGCTGAAGAAATATTCTCATCATAGGAATATTGCAACATATTATGGTGCTTTCATTAAAAAGAGCCCTCCAGGACAGGACGGCCAACTCTGGGTAGGTGGGTATTTTCTGAGCATTTTGTGGGCTTTCCTCTGGGGTTGTACTATGAGGACTTTTTAGGGGGCGGGAGAGAAAAGCAAAGAGGGGTCAGTAGCTGGTAGATTCTAAAGGCTTCCTTGGCCTTTATCTCTCGGTTGAAAATACATCAAATGTTTATGTTAATGTTGATTTTGCATTGCATGGATAAAAGGTTAACTTAATATTTCAGGAATAAAATGGCATCTTGTAGAAGGAATATGACCTAACTGTAAGGCAATTAGGAACTGGACAGCAATACAATAAAAGCGTTAATTATGGGAACTAATTAATATAAAAGCTCAGTAAATTTAATTTTTTGTACAATAAAAATGTTATTTATGGGAACTAATTAATATGAAAGCTCAGTAAATTTAATTTTTCTTTACTACCTGGAAGTGAGAGATAGATGTTAAGAAAACAGACTTCTGTCAGTAATTTGTTAATAATATTAAAAATACTAGTTAATTAAAAATAGTATATTCTGATGAAATTTCTGGAATTGACATGTTCAACC
>NW_007744211.1:3640-9643 GCF_000696425.1 Galeopterus variegatus
CTAGTTAATTAAAAATAGTATATTCTGATGAAATTTCTGGAATTGACATGTTCAACCTATGTCTTTTTGAACATATTTATATTCAAGGTGATGACACTTAGATACTGTCAGATCTGTGGTTATCACATTAGTTATGCTCAAGGTATTGGATTTATAAAGCAGGAAGATAGGTAAATATTTTTCTAATGGTTGTCTTTTAAAGGCCCTTACAGAAAATGTTTGCAAAATTGAGAAATTAGAAGGGAAAAAAAATTAACCTTATTTCCATTGCCCAAATCCAATCATAGTTAAAATTTTAGAATAGTTCAATTCGGTTCATTTTCTAGGTAATTTATAAACACAAGGATGCTTCAAAAAGTTCATGGAAAGATTCATATTATCTTTTAAGTCTATTTTTGCATGAACTTTTGAAGTACCCTCACTGAGTGGTGATCATATTGTTTTTTAAGTCTATTTTTGCATGAACTTTTGAGGTATCCTCACTGAGTGGTGATCATATTGTTCAAACATTTAGATATTGTAAATATTGCATTTAAAAAATACATAACTGCTTACAAATAGTGTTCTTTCTTTTGCGTTAAACCCAGTCAATGTAAAATAGTTTGAGGATCATAATGTGTGAAAAATAGAACATCCCTGAGGCAAAGTCAGAAAGAATGGTAGGGTGTTTTTGAGTCAGATTTCTGATGATTGGGCAGTGATGAAGTACACATGGTCCTCCCTTGCCTGTGTGCTTGTGAAAGAGCGTGAGCACTCACGAACCGCCACGCTGGGGGCTTCTGCGGAACCTCAGACACTCTGAATCTCCTGGACCAAATGTGCACATTGAAAACAATGGACTGGGAAATGAGCTTCAGTAATTTGGATGCCCCCCAGATGATCACATGCCCAGGCCTTTAGGAAACGGGAAGGTGGGGATTAGACTGTGTTTTCCTAACTTTTCTTGGATGTACACTGAAATCTGGGATGTGTTAGTCACAGCGTGTCTTGTCTCCCTGTAGCTTGTTATGGAGTTCTGTGGAGTCGGGTCCACCACAGACTTTGTGAAGAACACCAGGGGGCACTCGCTCGGAGAAGACTGGATCGCACCCATCTCCAGGGAGACCCTGAGGGTAAGGAGAGTGCACAGCTGCACTGTGCCCACCTGTGTTTTGTGCATCCGTTTTCATTTTCCTACCCCAGTATTTCTGTGCATCAGTTACACCTGTACAGATATTTTCTTTTTGACAAATGCAGGCTCTGTGTAGCTAGGTAAGTTGTTAAGCTACATCATGGTTTGACTGGCGGATATCTAAAGGTAGATTTGAACAAGAATACTTTTTCTGTGTTTCCATGAATTTATCTTCCAGGTCATCATGACATACCTAATGACAACTTTTCTTTGGAATTAAAAAGTGTAAAAGAGTAGAGGGGAATAGAAATAATCTCTAACTATTATTTTAATAGGAATCCTGTGTATAAGCTTATAAATCAGTACTAATGGTGCCAAATGCTGATTTTCAAAATTACCTTCTGGACTTTCGCATTAGGTGTTAGAATCTGTTGCAATGTTTATGAAGAAAAGTTTTAATGTTTAATGTTATTGAGAGCCAATTGAAAAGCTAGCTAACTATCCTAGAGTAAGTTTCTGAACTGCTGTTTTAGCAGCTTTCTAATAGTTCCTTTCAGTAGTGAAGCCATCCTGACAGTTCAGGCAGAAGGTTTTTCAGGTTTCGTATTTCAAAGGTGCATGTGAGTTTCCGGTTGGTCTCTTTCTTTTGTTTTGCCATCACCGTATTTCTCTTTACTTCAGCCTGAAATTACACACTTAAATTGCTTGATTACATTTTATTTACCTAGCACATTTTATAAATAAAGACTACGGAATTAAACTGAAGTCCAATTCCTTTTTTTTTTTTCCTTTTTGTCTTTTTTACTGACCGGCAACGGGATCGCAACCCTCGGTGTTGCGCCTGCACCGTGCTCAGCCAGTGAGCGGGAACTGGTCTCCACATGGGATCTGAACCCTCAGCGGGAGCGCCGCCGCACTCCCAAGCAGCGCACTCTCCAGTGCGCCACCGGGCCGGTCCCTGAAGTCCAATTCTTATGCTTCTCCCACTAATATAAAAAATCTTGTGAGTCATTTTATTTTTTATTTATAGGTAAAGTAACCCCACTTTTTATATTTAAAACTCATAGAGGCCTACGGGTTTAAAAATTGCCATCTAGAATTCCTAGAGAAATGTTTCATTTCTTTTTATTTAGATATTTTAAAGAGACACTTCCCTTTAAAAGACTAGTTGTGGGGTGGCGTGTAGGGTGGTGGGAGAACATCTTTTTATAATCACACGCAAGCATCATTATTAAAATATCGGGGTCTCATCTTTTATATTTATTATTGGAAGCAGAGCCTGAAAGTGGGAAACTAAGCATCCTTCCCTGTATTACTCTAAAGGAAGGATTCAGTAAATGGGCACATGTATTTATCATGTTAGTAACTAAAACAGCCTGGCAGGAGAGAATAGTGGTTAAGAGGTTCGGCACTTTATTAAGCCAGACTTAGGTGTGAGTCCTGCCTCTGCCACTTATCTGCTGCCCACCCTGTAGTGTTTACCTTTTTCTTAGGACTTTTTTTTTCTCATGTCTACATTTTAGATACTAGTTCTGTGAAATTACTGTTGTCAGAAGAGTTAAGTGAGTTTAGTGTACACGAATCATTTAATGTAACGTGGGTACATAGCTAGCTCTCGGTAACTTTTAGTCGACATTATTCTCTGTTTTAACACACACACACACACACACACACACACATGCTTTTCTTGTATATAATTTCAGTATCTGATTTTTCATGAAGAGAACTAGCTTTTTAGCATAATGTCCTAGATTTCAAATGGATTTCGGCCTTCACAGGCATTAAAGATAATTTACATGTTTTTGTATACCCAGGCAAGCATTATTAACTTATTATTAATATCATATGCAATATGTATATTTAAAAATTTTGCTATCATTGATGTTAGGCAAGATTTATAGGAAGCCTGGGTGGCTTGAGGCCCTGAGTCAACTTGAGTATGGTAGGTGAACGGACATCTTTTTGAGATGCAGCAAATCTTTTTGAGACGCAGCAAATCTTTTCCACCTCGGTGGCATCTGGATCAAGAGCTTCCTTCACCTACGTTTCATGTAAAATGGGACTTTTTCCTATGACTAAAGATTAAATTAACTAGAAACAAACAAATGCCTCAGAGAGAGTTAAGTATTTTTCACTAGTGTGTGTTTATTATTGGAGTTACTAAGAGTCGGTTTTGGTAAAGGGAAAGCAAGATGGTAAGATGGAAGTGAGGTCTCACAGGAAGGGAAGGCAGCCGCCCCCATGAAGATTTCCTGGGGCATCAAAAACACAGTTGTGGGAGGCTCTTTCTGTAGCAGCGAAACCTTTGCTCAGTTCTCAGTAGATGTTAGATTTAGACACTATGTTAAGATTCTCAAAAGGGTGAGGGTTGTGAGCACGTAAGCCTCAGATCAGTAGAAATGCTGTCTTGGGCCAGGACACTGAAACCCTCTGGACCAAAAGGTTTACCAGCAAAGCCAGCGTGTTCCTTCCAGCACACTTCCCTGTTCACATTCTACACAGCAGTTTTCTCGTTGTGGTAGAAGCCAGCATTTCATATTGAATATGGGAACTTACAGTTTGCCATAACCAATACTGGGAGACAGTCTTGACTGCTCCTTTGTTCTATGTCTACAAATGAAATAGAGTTCCAGGAAAAAGTTAAGAGTTTTTTTAGCATTGATTCATTTGTCCTAGGATGGGGTATTTACTGAGTATTTGGACTTGACATTTCTGCTAAGGAGGCATAATTGTGTCCTAACTTCTGGCATGGTAGTAGTCGAGCACACACACTACCTACCAGGTACTTCTTACAGGAAAACTTATTCACCTTTTAGAATAATTATAACTCGAGTTAACATTGTTACAGAGCTGTTAGACACAGTTAAAAGGGTTTCTGTAGTGATCCTTTAGAAGTATGGAGAGGGGAATTGACATTATTTCATACATTTACTACTGGTAATGAGCAACACTGCATGTGGGCCACATTTGTTTGAGAAGATGTGGGTGTTCATGTTTGTTGCTAAGATTATCCTGTAAAAGTGTAAGAAGGTTTGTGCAAGTTAGAGAACAAAAATGAACTGAAGTAATAGAAGTAGGAATAACAAAAGAATTAGGGAAGGTCCATTTTTTTGTCTTTTCTTTTGCTGTTTGAACTTAGGCCATGCTGAAAGGAAGGACCTTCTTCTCAACTATAGCAGTTCCTAACTGCAGCACCGTGTGTTTTTAGTGCTTTCCCCCTGGTCAGTGCTTTGTGGTATAACACTGCATGTCCCATGTTGTGAAAAATAGCCGTCAAATAAGCTCTACTCTTTTACAGGCAGACTAGTAAATGAATATCAAACCTCCCGTGTTAGAAAAATTAGTGTTGTAGAGCAGCTACTGTATTTAATTCATATTCTACAAAGTAATGATAAGAACGGTAAAACTCCACAAGAAAAGTTAAGCAGGAAAATCAAATAAACCCTTCCTTCTAATCTGCTCTTTTTGGATTGAGACATTTCAGAGTAAGCAGGTTGCTGTGTCTTAAGGAGGCACGCTATAGATTTGGCTTCTCTAGCTAAGAATAGAAGAAGTAAATGAGTTGTGAATGTGATGAATTGCTGTCTTTTGGACCATATTTGGATGCAACACGTGTTTTTGTTCTTCCACCACCTCTCAGGAGAGACAGGCTCTTGGGCTTCATTCCAGATAGAAGGTCGTCAAAACGTGCTATATGCCCAGTAGGGTTTGTTTCCTTGGGAAAGAAAGATAGTTCATTTGAAAACAAAGCTCTTTTGACAGCGGAATCCTTTTACACTACGGTGGAGGCGGGATTGATCAGCACTTAGCAGTTTGTCGCTGTGCAGTGGGAAGACGAGCCAGTGTTGCAGAGGCAGATTTTAAACCCCTCTCTAGCCCTTTGCTTTTCTCCTGGGATGTGTCTAGTTCAAATATGCCCATGGGGTCACCCACTGAAAGATAGATGTTTTGTGTGGGAAAGGAACCACGCTGTGTAGAAATAGCACAAATTATAGCAGAGAAACTGCAGATGGTAATCTAAAGTGTCATAAGGCACAGTTAGAAAGTGGTAATGTTGCTCACATGGGGAACCTAACCCTGTTGGAATGGTGGGGAGTTGGGGTGGGGGGGGCTTCTTTCCTTGTGTGTGGTTAATGTTGGTGATGTCCTGCTGGGAATGCACTAAGAGTAAATTTTATGTTCTAGATGTGAATTCACAGAAACTTTTGGCCCGTGTCTCCACTCTGTTATAAAAGGTGTGTTCCTGGCTGTTTTCCCTTACAGCAACAAAGAAGTAATGTTTAGATCTGTCTTTCCTATTCAGAGACTGGCACATCCTCACATTCATCATGTGATTCACCGGGATATCAAGGGCCAGAATGTACTGCTGACCGAGAGGTGAAACTTGGTATGTGACAGACTTGCAGCATGATCTCATACTTGCCCTGGCACAGACCGTTGACGCTCAGTGCACCCATGTTTTCTGTTTCTGCTCCACGCAGGAATGTGGGAACTGGGCTGATTGCTTAGCCTGGCTCCAACCTCCCTTCTCCCATGCTTCTGTCTGTTGCTCTGTTCTCTGTATAGCTGCCAGACTGATTTTCCAAATCAGACGATATCACTTTCCTGCTTAACGACCCTTAGTGGCTTTTTATTTTAGTTTGGATAAAATCCACAGTTCATACCCTGGCCCGTAAAAAGCCAGGTAGGATCTGCCCCCTGTTAACTTTCCTACCTCATTTTGTGTCCCTCTTCCTGTCTTTGTCATGTCTTTTTTTTTTAACTTCTTGGAACTTGCTTCAGGGCCTTTGTATGTACTGTTCCCCATTGGGAACATTTGGCCTCAGTTTTGAAGTTCCAATTTTTTCATCATTTTCAGGGGCCTTCTCTGACCCTCTGATCTGTCTTGGAAC
>NW_007744211.1:10467-11051 GCF_000696425.1 Galeopterus variegatus
AATAAAAAAACAAAATTTTAAACAGAATTAGCATTTATTTTTTTTCCATTAAGCCATCACACACAAAATATTTCTTTATACTTGTTCTTAAAAGGATCTGGTCCATCTTTCTTTCAAAAACCTTAGGTACAGTAATTGTACTTTAAACATAAAATCTTCATCATTGCCTTCTTATGTACTGTCTGCACTGATTGGTCATTTGTGGAGAAATAGTCTGCCCAGTTGGAAACTTCCCTCAAAGCTAAGATAGGAGGAAGCACTGAAGTTGTTCTCATACCTAACGACTCAGTGTGTTCCCTGCACTGACCTCACAGTGCTGGTCCTGTGATTGTCCCTGTCATCACTTAGTGATTGGTTGCTGTTGTCATCCATGTTGTTGGGAAGCTTGCTTAGGTTTTATCTGCCGACTGCATGGCCTGTGCATCTGTGTCTCAAGAGGACCATTCAGTGAGCTCACCCCCAGCAGGTTGTGTCCTGTGCATGATCTGTGCACAGAAACAGAGTCTGTGGCCCCTGTGAGTCATCTCAGCAGTTCACGAGTCCTTTTGCCTGACCTCTTCCACCTTTGTAATTTTCTGCTGGGG
>NW_007744211.1:16881-17122 GCF_000696425.1 Galeopterus variegatus
CCACCTACACTCACATTCCTCTTTAAATTCATAATTTAAATTTTGCTCCATTTTGCTGTAACGTACAGTATTTTACTATAACCTGTAACTCACTCAAATGGCAATTTTATTTACTTTCCTGTTTGTTTTGTTTTTAATTGTCATTACATTTCCACTTAACAATTTGTTTCACTTCCCTTGTGTTTTTTTGTCTTAAGTTACATTAGTAACCAAACACTAGTGATCCTAAAAGATCAAAAGG
>NW_007744212.1:0-2939 GCF_000696425.1 Galeopterus variegatus
CCCCTCCTACTCAAGTGTGTCCCCTCCATTTGCTTGTTGTAAGAACTTCAAAAAAAAAAAAATAATTGTGGTTGTTATATCTTCCTCTCCCCACACCCGGTTTTTTTGTTTGTTGTTGTTGTTGTTGTTGTTGTTTGTTTGTTTGTTTGTTTGTTTTGTCTGTGTGTGTGTGTGTGTGTGTATGTGTGTGAATTGATTCATTCACCTTTAGCTCCCTCCAATAAGTGAAAACAGGACTAATATCCAGAATATATAAGGAACTCAAACAACTTTACAAGGAAAAAACAAGCAACCCAATTAAAAAATGGGCAAAAGAGCTAAGTAAGCATTTCTCTAAAGAAGATATGCAAATGGCCAACAGTCATATGAAAAAATGCTCAACATCACTCAGCATCCGGGAAATGCAAATCAAAACCACACTGAGATACCATCTCACCCCAGTTAGGATGGCTAAAATCCAAAAGACGCTGAAAGATAAATGCTGGCGTGGTTGCGGAGAAAAAGGAACTCTCTTACATTGTTGGTGGGAATGCATAATGGTGCAACCCCTATGGAAAATGGTTTGGAGGTTCCTCAAACAGCTGAAGATAGATCTACCATACGACGCAGCTATCCCACTGCTGGGAATATATCCAAAGGAATGGAAATCATCAAGTCGAAGGTATACTTGTTTCCCAATGTTCATTGCAGCACTCTTCACACTAGCCAAGAGCTGGAATCAGCCCAAATGTCCATCATCGGATGAGTGGATACGGAAAATGTGGTATATCTACACAATGGAATACTACTCAGCTATAAGAAGTGTAATTTTTACCATGTCTCAGGATAGACCTATGACTTCTGTTTTTCAACTTACAGAGTTGGCTTCATATACTGTTGACAGTTATTTCATATTTCTGACATTTTAATTTCTTTTTCCACTGAGAAGTTGTATGTAGGTGCGCTATTTCCTCTTTACAAGATGTATCATCCCAATCCTAACCTTATGCAAGACATCTTTTTCCTCTGTCTTGTAGTCAATTCCCTGAAGATCTCCATTCCTTTCTCCACCATTTATGACTTTAGTGCTATTCATGTGGACTTAAATCCTCCCAGGACATGTCAGAATGCTTACTACAGCTCTGTCAGTTTCCCTCTTTACCTCTCTGTTTCCTTTAAATTTCCCATAGCAAAAATGTCCACATCTGTTTTGTTATTTATTTCACTTTTTCCTTTCTCTTCCCAGGTCTCAATTCTTTGTTTTCAGTTCCCAACATAATGCTTGGTTTTTAGGTGTCTTAGAGGAAAAAAATATGTTTTAAAAAATATGGCAATTCTATTTTTTTAGTTAAAGCCGGTGTTGTTAAAGCCAGTTCTGAGTCTGGGCTTGGACTCTAACTTTTGGTCCACAAACAGAGACAAACTTATTTTATATGATATGTATTAAGTATCTTTTCCATAATTTCCTGACTGTTTTCTATGTCAAAGGTGAATAAAACTTGGATACTGTTCTCCTAGGACTTTGTAATTAAGTGTGTGAGGGGTATGACAATATATATATATATATACCGTATATCCAGAAGTGGGGTTGCTCAATCATATGGCAATTTTATTTCAATTTCTTGGAGAATCTCCATATTGTCTTCCACAGTGGCTGAACCATTCTACATTCCCACCAACAGTGTAGAGGGGTTCCAATTTTTCCACTTTCTCACCAACACTTTTGTTGCAACTCTGTTTTTTTTTTTTCTTTTTTGTCTTTTTCCATGTCCGGCAACGGATCACAACCCTCAATGTCGCCCCCGTACCGGACCGGGGACCGGCAACGGGATCGCAACCCTCGGCGTTGCTCCCGCGCCTCGCTCAGCCAGTGAGCGGGAACCGGTCTGTATGTGGGATCCGAACCCTCGGGCGGGAGCGCCGCCGCGCTTCCCAAGCGGCGCACTATCCAGTGCGCCACCGGGCCGGCCCGCAACTCTGTTTTTTTGATATTAGCCATCTAACAGGTGTGAGGTGATCACTCATTATGGTTTTGATAAGCTTTTTCCTGAGGATTAGTGACCAGTGATGTTGAGCATCTTTTCATATATCTAGTGGCCATTCATATGTCTTCTTTTGAGAAATGTTTATTTAAGTCCTTTGCCCAGCTTATTTATTTATTTAGCTATGAGATATAGGATATTCTTATACAATAAATCAAGTTATACAGCATGTAGTATTTTGGTATAGCTTCTTATGCTTAATATGTTTAATATTATGTTTGTTTGGTTCATCTATGTTTCTTGAGACTGTAGCCCTACTTGGTTCCTTTCTCTGGGCTTGTGGTAACATTGAGGTCCCTTTTACATCAATTAGCAGCCAAGAGAGGCTAAGGAATGCTGATTCCAGCTTCCTTCTGCCTGTTTGTGTCATATTGCTTATATGACTTTGATGCAGCATCTTGCATTGGTGTGGGGACTTCCTCTGTTCTACTCTCCTCACAGAGTTTCCAAATGGAGTATATCACACAAAATCTTTCAACTCTTCTTATATACCTCCTCCCTGGAATTTTTTTACCAGGTGTATATGTCTGATGCTTTCCTTTACTTCAGTTTCCCTTCTCATTTCTGCAGTCTACGGGCCTCAATGGGCAGGATTTCCTGCTCTCAGTGTGGCAGGGACCGTTTTATATCACAGCCTGAGTTACTGCCACCCATGACTCAGAGACTGAGGCCTGACTCTTGCTATATCAATGGGAACTTAAAGAATTTATAAAATGTTTCTTTTTCGGGCCGGCCCGGTGGCGCACTGGATAGTGCGCTGCTTGGGAAGCGCGGTGGCGCTCCCGCCCGAGGGTTCGGATCCCACATACAGACCGGTTCCCGCTCACTGGCTGAGCGAGGCGCGGGAGCAACGCCGAGGGTTGCAATCCCGTTGCCGGTCCCCGGTCCGGTACGGGGGCAACACTGAGGGTTGCGATC
>NW_007744212.1:3668-4509 GCF_000696425.1 Galeopterus variegatus
GAGATTTACAGGATATAAAAATGCATCTGAAAATATTTCAAAAAATATTATCCCATTACACTACTGAAAAAGAGAAAAGGAGACAAAAAACTTTCATTTTCCATATGAGTGCCAGATAAGTAAAAATGAAAGTTAAAAGGGAAGCCTGGAAACAGAATTCTGAGTCTCTCATATAAGCAAGAACACCTGTGTGGGAATCCATTTTCTATATGAAAGCAGCTGCAGAGTTTTAAAGTCCTAAGGAAACAGGAAAATCACTTGTGCAAATAGATCATGCTGATGTGATTTAGCAGAGGTAAATATTAAACTGTACTTAGGTATGAAATAACAGCACATGGTCTGAAATCTGTTACGATACATTGCAACATGAAACATGATAACTTTAAAAGAAACAGGTTTGTTGTAAAAACTTTAGAAAATACAGATAAAAATAAATAAAAACCACCCACAATCTCACTCGTAACTTCCCAGCTTGAATGGTGTATGTGTGTGCATGATGTGGTAGGTGTGTATGTTTGTGTGTGTGTGTGTAAAAAAAATAAGAGAATTCATCCATAATGATTACTTACTTACTATGAACCTAGAAATGCATTAAAGAGTATTAAATGCATCAGCTGTATATGTTGCAAATATCTTCTTCCACCTGAAATTTGCTTTTCTCTTTCTTTGGCATCTTTGGATATTAAAAATTTTAAAATTATTTTGTAGTTAAATTTATCAGTCTGTTATGGTATCTTTTCCGTCCTTTCAAAGAACTTCTTTCCTATCCTGAGGATAAGGACTAGGATATATTTTCTCCAAGTATCTTAAAGAAGCACTGATAAGGGAGGTTTTTTTTTTT
>NW_007744212.1:5516-8340 GCF_000696425.1 Galeopterus variegatus
TTGTTTGTTTGTTTGTTTGTTTTTTTGTTTGTTTGTTTTTGCTTCTCTATTTGCCTAGAGTCCCTCCCAATTTATTAATTATTGAATGAACAAATAATTCTTAACCAGTGACTAAGATTCCAGTTCTGTTGTCATACATGCTGGATCTAGAACATTGAATGACACTACTACATGACTTCCAAAAAGCTTACATTCTAGCTGGAGAGATAAATAATAAACTTATTGGCAAATATATGTATAAAGTAATGTCAAGTTTAGATCAATGCTATATAAGAGAATAAGAAATTACATTAGTTTGCTTGAGCTACTATCACCAGGTACCACAGACAGGATGGCTTAAATAACAATAAACCAATTTTCTCACATTTCAGAAATCCAAGACCAAGGTGTTGGCCGGGTTGGTGTCTTCTGAGGCCTCTCTCCTTGGCTTGCTGATTGCTGTCTTCTACCTCTGCCTTCAAATGGTTTTCCCTTTGTATGTGTCTTTGCCCTGATTTCCTCTTCTTATAGGGACACAGCCACATTGGCTTAGGGCTCATTCTAATGACATCATTTAACCATAATAACTTCTTTAAAGGCTCTATATCCAAATATAGTCAGATTCTGAGGTACCAAGGACTAGGACATCAACATATGAATTTGTGGGTGAGGTGCACAATTCAGTCCATCACAAGAAGGGTAAACAGAGAGAGTACAATGACGGGTGCTGTTCTCCATGAGGCTGTCTAAGAGGACTCCTCTGAAGAGCAACCATAATGGAGGAAACTGAGGAATGAGCTGGCAAAAAAATAAAGGAAGAATCAAAGGCTTTTCCAACCATACCATATCCTTCCCATATTTAAAGTCACAAATTGCTAGACCCGTATGATGGTTTGCTTTATGTGTCAACTTTACCAGGCCATGAAGTGCCCAGAAATTTAGTCAAACATTATTCTGAGTGTTTCTGTGAGAGTGTTCTGGTGTAGTTTAACATTTAAATTAATATACTTAGTAAAGCAGATTGCCCTCCCTAATGTAGGTAGGCTTCATTTAGTCAGCTGAAGATCTTAATAGCAAAAAAAAGGCTTTCTGTCATGCAAAGAAGAGGGGATTTCCTTCTGTCTAACTGCTTTGAAATGGGAAATAACGTTTTTTTCCCTTTCTTTGAGTTCAAACTAAAATATCAGCTTTTTCTGGATTTCAAGACTGCCAGCCTTCAAACTAGAACTACACCAGCAGCTCTCCTGTGTCTCCAGCTTGCCACTGCAGATCTTGGGATTTGTCAGCTCCCATAATCACGTGAGCAAACCCCTATTTAAGTTCTATTTCTCTGATGAACCCTGACAAATACAGCCATATATTTTTAAGCATACTCAAATGCATTTCTTTCTTTTTATTTCCACTGGCATCACTCTATCCTAGACCTTTATCAACTCATTTTTACGTGATTAATGTGGTATCTTATCTGGAGTTTCCTCAACATCCACCCCTCCCTTGTTACTCCCCTTCTCACTGCTTTTATGTTCAGCTCTCTAAGACAACATTTCACACATGTAAGCATACAAACACAGACACACACACACACATACACACATACTTAAAGCCTTTAATACTAATCCTGGTATTCAAGATCACCTGGACTATGACTATATTTCTTGATTCCACTAAAAGAATATAAACTTTCTCAACACATTTCTTTCAGTGCTATTTTCTAACTATACCTAGCACTGTGCCAGGCTTAGTACAACACAGGCTCCTCTGCTCAGGCTGTCTCTCTTCCCCCATTTCCCCTTCCCTGCTTCACCCAGAGTTCTGCCATGCCCTTCCTCCACCCTTTTCTTAAGAAAGACACTGCTAACTGACCACTGACATATTTCCAAAGATTCCAAGCCTGGGAGCATTAGATCAATAGGTCAATTACAGACAAGTTAAATAGCATTGTCAGATATGACCAGGAATCACTCTGACATTAAGACATAATTTAATTCTATCTCCTACATAAAACCACACTTAGATCATCTCCCCTTCAATAATTTCCTTCTCTAAATTCTGATGGAAATCAGAAATAAAAATAACATCTTTGTATTTCTAGGAGAATAAGGATTTAATTTCTCAGTGATCTGTGTCATAATCAAATAAGATAAAGCCAAAAGCAAGTATTCCTATTAATTAAAATTGTCATAGGGCTTGCTCTGCAAAGAACAGTGAAGGGGAGAGGCAGAGATTTTTACAGGCTAACAAACTGGAAACAATTTCATTTACAGGAGCACCATATGTATTGCAAATGTACATGTAGCAAATGGTGTTGCAAATCCTACTTTAGTTAGTACATTACCTAAAAATGGATTAAATGTTCCAACAAAAGAGCAAGAAGAATAAAAAGAATAAACAAAAAAATAACTACTTAGACTTAAAATCAATAAAATTATTGCAAGACTTGTACACTGAAAACTATAAAACATCATTTGAAAGAAATGAAAGAAGACCTAAATAAGTGGAAAAACATGTTGTGTTCCTGAATTGGAAGACATAATACTGTTAAGATTATAATAGTCCCAAAAGTGATCTACATATTCAACACAATCCTTTTGAAATCTCAGCTTGATTTTTTTTTTTTGCAGAAATTGACAAACTGATTCTAAAATTCATATAGAAATGTAGAGGAGTCAGAGTAGCGAAAAATGTTAAAGAACAGAATTGGAGGACTCACATTTCCCATTTTTAAAACTTATTACAATGCTACAATAATCAAAACTGCATGTTAATGGCACAATAATAGGCATATAAATAAAAGGAACAAAATGAAAAGTACATATATATATATATATATATATATATATATATA
>NW_007744212.1:9309-11773 GCF_000696425.1 Galeopterus variegatus
ATATATATATATATATATATATATATATAGTAAATTAACATTTGGATCAGTGGAGAAAGATTAGTCTTTTTATCAAATGGCACTGAAATAACTGGATTTCCACATGCAAAGGAATTATGTTGAACTGCTTCTTCACACCATATACAAAAATTCACTCAGATCTAAATATGAGAGCTAAAGCTATAAAACTCTTAGGAGAAAACATAGGTATATATCTTCACAACTTTGGCTTAAGCAATGATTTCCTAGATATGATGCCAAAAGCACAAGCATACAAAGATATAATAGGTAATTCAACTTAGCCCAAATCAAAAACCTTATGCTTTAAAAGACACCATAAAATAGTGAAAACACAATCCATTGAATAGGAGAAAATATTTGAGCATCATATATCTGGTAAAGAACTTATATCTAGAACATAAAGAATTCCTAAAACTCAATAATAAGAAGAAAAACAACCCAATTAAAAAATAAGCAAAGAATTTGAATAGGTAGACTTATCTCCAAGTAAGACAAATGGCCAGTAGACAAATAGCCAATAAGCCATTTGTCTTATACTCAGCATCATTAGTCAACATTATTAGTCATTATTTAAATGTAAATTAAAATCACATTGAGATACCACTTTATACTCATTAAAATGTCAAAAATAACAGACATGAATAAGTGTTGGCAAAAATGTAAACAGAACCCTTCTCCATTCTTGGCAAGAAGGTAAAATGGTACAGCCCTTTGGGAAACAGTGTGGCTGTTCCTCAAAAAATTAAGCATAGATCCTTACCATCCAGCAATTCCACTCCTAGGTATATGTCCAAGAGATTTAAAAACACATGTCCACACCAAATCTTGTATACAGATTTCATAGTGGTAATTATTTATAATGGTCAAAAGTAGAAATAATGTCAAGCAATGGATGAATGGCATGAAAACATAAAGCATGAAAACATGCTTTAGTCTTACAAGAGGATTTATTTGCCCCCTCCAAATAAATAAAGTACTGATATATGCTGCAACATGGATGAACCTTGAGAATATTATGCTAGGTAAAAGAAGCCAGACATAAAAGCCAACATATTGTCTGATCATCTTTATATAAAATATCCAGAATAGGCAAATTCATAGAGACTGAAAATAGACCAGAGGTTGCCATGGGTTGAGGTGAGAAGAGACTTTGTTGGCTGGTAGAGAGTATTGGGCTTCTTTTTTGGGATGATGAAAATGTTCTAGAATTAGATAGTGGCGATGGTTGCACAAATTTGTGAATGTATTAAATATCATTGAATTGTCAACTACATAAGGGTGAATTGTAAAGTGTATGGATTACACTTCAAATTAAAAATGTCAAGTTTCCTAAATATGCTCTGGCCCAGTCCAATGAACCCCAACTCAAAAGGGTAGCCTTGAATTTTCAGCTAAGCCTCCACTGGGACTCACAATATATTGATGATGAGTGAGTGGGAGTGAAGGAAAACAGATAGGTTAGCCATGACTTTCCTGGCAGAAAATATTCTTGAGGGACTAGAGCAGGTTTTGCTTTGCCCAAATTCAGCAAAGTCTGCCGAAGCATGAGCTGACCTTTTCTGTTAAATTCTACCTTTTAACCACCAAAGAGAGGAATTAAAGTTTAAGGAGGGAGGGTGGGTTAGCAAATGTGGTGAAGAGACCAGATTCTGAGACCAGAACTCCTAGGTTTAAATCTCAGAAGAACAATTTCTATCTGTGGAAGCTTTGGGGCATTATTTAATCTCTTTGTGCCACAGTTTCTTTATCTCTAAACTGTGGCAGTTAGTTCTACGCGCTAGGATTTTTATGAGAATTTAATGAGCTGATATTTATAAAGCATTTACAACCATGCCCATCATGTAGTAAGCATTATATAAATGTTTTTAACTAAATATATCATATTAAAAATAAAGAAGATGGGATTGTGAGCACAATTGTAATCTGTAAAATATAAATAAGCACACATATAATGCAGTACTTATCAAAATAAAAGATAACACAATTTGCTACTTATTGACCTTCATAAATGTAGCTCAACTTGACTCAAGCCCCCAGTTTGGCGTCTCTTCTGAGTCCAGTGCCCCAGGTGATCTCTGTGAATCCCTGAACCTACATCCCCAATGTTCCATCTGTCTCCTCCCCTCTGTCCCTGGGGGCTACCTGCATTTCATCTCCTACCTACATCCTACACTATAGAAACCTTGCACAAACTCCCTTCCCCTGTGCTGTAAACTGAAGTGTGTTCCCCAAAATTCATATGCTGAAGCCCTAACCCCCAATGGGATGATATTTGGGTGGGAGATGATTAGGTTTAGAAAAGGTCATGAGGGTGCGGTCCTCATGCTAGAATTAGTGTCCTTATAAGAAGACACAACAGAAAGTTCTCTCTCTCTCTCTCTCTCTCTCTCTCTCTCTCTCTCTCTCTCTCTCTCTCTCTCGCAAAGAAGAGGTCATATGAGCA
>NW_007744212.1:12237-15235 GCF_000696425.1 Galeopterus variegatus
TCTCTCTCTCTCTCTCTCTCTCTCTCTCTCTCTCTCTCTCTCTCTCTCTCTCTCTCGCAAAGAAGAGGTCATATGAGCACATAACAAGATGATGGTGGCCTACAAGCCAAGAGAAGAGGTCTTAGAATAAAACCTACCTTGTCAGCCCTTCAATCTTGGACTCTCCTGCTTCCAGAACTGTGAGAAGTAAATTTCTGTGTTTAAGTCACCCAGTCTATGGTATTTTGTTATGGCAGCCCAAGGTGACTAACATACCCTGCTTTTGTGAGAAATACAATTGTATGGCAAATAGCTCCTATTCCTCAAACTTGGATAAGTAAGAAAGTTACATTTCTTTATTGTCTTTATTATTTTCCCAATAATTCAAGTTGAATCTAATTCCAAGCCCTTATTCTGTTGAGCTGACAAAAAACATCCACAGCCCTCTTGCTATCTCGCATCCTTCAGTGTCCTGCCTTGGTTTCAGATGCATGGTAGACATTCACAGAGGATCCTTTGGTACCCCTCCCACTAATGGTGCCCACTCCATGCTTTGTGACCTCAAAATTTGACATTTCTCCTGCGGTGGTGGCAGGCTCATGCATGGGAATTCTGGTAGAGACTGAAAGCCCCAAAGGTTGGGGTCAGCCTCCTTACAGGCACCATACAGTCCTGCTAAGTTTAGTGACTTCCCAGGTTGCAGGTATAAACTCTAATCCCTGGTGCCCTCCACATCGGGGATCTAATCAGATGAGATGGGGTCACATTGGCATCCCACAGGTCATCCAAGCCTGTACCACATCTTCTTTATTAAAATCTTTCTGGTCATCCTATCTTATTCCTTGAAGGCTGTCAGCCCCACAGTCCTTTTTTTTTTTTTTTTTTTTTTTTTGCTCCCTCTCTCTCAAATGTACTTCACAATAAGTGAGAATTCTAGAACCCTCTAAGATGATATGCAAATGGTACAGTTTTCCCTTTACGACTAATTCAAGTAAAGCCTCATTGTCCAACGTATGTACTCCAGCATGTGTCATACTTGCTACACAGCTTCACGTGTCAACACATATGTATATTCATCTCCCTGCTCACGTGTGGTCATCAGACAGATATACAAATCCAAACAGTTCTTTCCACCGCCACACACATGGGCAAGTGCATTTCCCTAAAGACACAGAGGTGTTTGAAACTTGGAGGCCACAGAGTAGCACTCTTCAGTAGAATTTTCTGGGATGATGGACATTTTCTATATGTGTGCTGTCAAACGCACTAGTCACTAGAAACAGGTAGATGTTGAACACATGAAATATGGCTAGGCTAGAGAAATGTGGCAACTGAAACATTTGAAACCTGGGACTGAGGAACTGGATTTTCACTTCTTTTTCTTTACATTTTCATTTATTTATATTTGCACCTAAATAGCCCCTTGTGGCTGGGAGCTGCTGTGTTGCACAGTGTAGCCCACACAAAACATTTCCAACATGACACCACACAGCTTTTCTAGCACCTTCTCTCCAGAGACCTGCCACTGTCCCAGCATTTCTCACCCAGTATGTTCCAAATATGAGAATACATAGAGACATCTTTTCAAAGAGAAATAAAATTTCTCAACCCCAGTTTTGCCTCTGAATTTGATAAGACTTTGGTGTTTTGCATTAACTCGATGGGTCAATTCTCCCACCCCTTTCCTTTATTAAACAACACAAAACCTTCATTGGCAGCATGTGCTAATATCTCAGAACCATCATGAGTTCAAATGGTGACATTATAATTGCAGGACAAGACTTACTGATAAGTGGTCATCTGGGGGATCCAAACAGGCTTTAAAATATTGCTTTTTGATTCATTCATCAAAGGAAAACCACAAATACAGAATTCCTCCTACAGATTCATAAACTGCAGTTCAATTGATAGGATTCTAACACTGATTTTAAAATTTCCTATTTCCTGGCATCACACTCCTGGCAAATATCTCCAATTTCTGGAAACATATTCTGAGATTGATATAGTCTAGTGTCTGGTGTGCAGGAAATCCTCTCACAACAAATCAGGACCTACTATGAATCTCCTTTCCCTTCCAGAATGTTCTCCAGTTTCTTACCAAAAAAAAATAAAAACTTCGTTAAACATCACCAACTTCCAGTCTGAAATTTCATGAGTCACTCTGGTAATCTCACATCATTGTCCTGCCTCTCTCATGCACCTGGAGCTCCCTGCAGCATCTAGTCTTGGAAGTGCTTCCACAGAGGATCTGATATTAAGCTCAGAGAACAGTAGTTTCCATATCTCTTCTACCATAAGGAACACCACATCCTCTGTGGATCAGTATTTACTCCCTGAACAATGAGTTGCTTTTTGCAGTTGGGGCTTAGTGCACTTAACTCAGTTCAAAGGTAGTGATTTAATGATGGTGCTGGCCATTGCTTTTCATGATCCATATTCTGGGAAACCCCCTACAATGTCCCACCTCATGAATAACTTAGCCCCCTGCTACCTGCCAGAAATTTAGGCAATCTTGTTGGAATATTTAATTTCACATTGTGGGTAACTCCATTCCCTTCCCACAATTTCATAAAATCCCCAATGTTACTGTCCCATTGGGGTTTTCTCTCATCTCCATAACCATGACCACATCAGCCCTTTAGAATGATTGACAGAAAACTCCACCCTTTACGATCTTCCTCAAGAAATACAATGACAACCTGCCTATGTTTGGGGACGGTACTGTGAGTCTTTGTGGTGGTATGAAGGATGGGGATTCTACAGCAGCGGGTTCAGCTCTCACTCTCTCACTCACCCCCTCCACTTTCTGGCAGAAGATGTTCTGCTAACTTCCAAAGACCCATATTCCTTCCACATGGCTTTCCCCCCAGGCGCTGCTCCATAGGAACTATTGCCCAGGGCTCCTATCCACATCTTATTTTTTTTTTTAATTTCTATGAAACTTTATTAGAATTCAGTAATTTCTTTTTTTTTTTTTCGTTAAATTTTTATTTTGTCAATATACAATGTATATGATTAT
>NW_007744212.1:16076-17117 GCF_000696425.1 Galeopterus variegatus
TGATGATTTCCATTCCTTTGGGTATATTCCCAGCAGTGGGATAGCTGGGTCGTATGGTAGGAGGAAAAAAAAAAAATGTCCAGCCAGCCAAAAGCTGGTGTGCATGGCCTGCAGATCCATGCATTAAAACAGATTTTTTTTTTTAAGAAATGTTTCTGTAAGAATCCTTTGCCTTATCTGTGCATCTGAAGTAGGATGCTTATTTTTTCTTGTCTCTGGTATAGCATAGTGTCATATGGTAACGTCACCTTCACATTCAATTCCAGCTACATTAAAGCAGGCACAATTTCCCTGAAGAGGAATATAACTCCAAAAAGCACCCTGATTATGGTATTATCCCACTCAAACGGAAATAATATCAGCAATTTGTCTGCTAAGGGATGAAGTTTAATGACTGAACTCAAATCTTCGGAGGGCATAATAAAACAGTGGAAAACATTCTGAAATGATCAGAATTGCTGAAGATGTGACATATATTTTTTATAACAGGTCTTTTCAGTGATAACTCGTCTAGAGAGAAAATTGTTTTAGAACATTGAAAATCAGCTGACCTTATTAAAAGCATGTAGAACCAGACTATTTATAGCCTCCCACCTTCTTAACTGTCTTCTAAATTTTCAGTACCATCTAAAGTTAAATCGTTTTCTCAACAAGAATTATGATTTCAATATTCAAATAGGCTGCCACTTAATCAGCAGTAGTCAACCAACCTTAGAAACTTAGGTTCTATTGTGTGGGAAGGAAATAAAAGAATTAGGGGACTCTATTGGTTAGCTTTTGCTGCACAACAAACCATCTTAAAACTTGGTGGCTTAAAACTGCAATCATTAATTCAAATCATAATTTAGTGGGTTAGTAATCCGGGCTGGGATCAACTGGGTTGCTATACTGGTCTCAGCTAAGCTAACTCCCATGTGTGCAGACAGCTTAGGTGTTTGGGGCAGGCTGCTCTAGAATGATCTTGCCTCGACCAGTTCATTTCTGTTTCACGTTTTTTTTTTTTTTTTTTTAAGGGTTTTCCCAGGGCAGCCTGGGCTTGTT
>NW_007744213.1:0-17115 GCF_000696425.1 Galeopterus variegatus
CCTTTCTCCTGCATGCATGCACACTGCATATGTTAATGAACCCTGTTAGTCTCTTGTTAGTCTTTTATTTCCCAGTGTAATTTCCCGGGCCCAGCCAGAAAACCTCAGAAAGGAGACAAAAGAGTTGCTAGCTATTTTTCCTCCCCTACACTGTGAAGGCTTCTTGGCAGCTGTGCAGCCATAAGTGAAGTCAGGCATACCCTGGTCTAGGCTGATGCCATGGGGTGCAAAGACAAAGGTGCTGATGATGCTTTAGAAGGTGGGGTTTACAGGGAAAGCTTTTCCAAGCAAAGTCAGTTTGCCAAACCTCAGTTTATCTAGAGTCAAAAAATATCAAGGTAGACAATGAGCTATACATCTGTCAGCTTTCTCCCTGTTGTAGGGTAATTACCCAGGAGAGGAGAGAACACCAATTCAATTCATAAAGGAACTTCCCACTCCTAAAACCATAATTAAATTCATTCTTTTCTATCAATATATCAGTAGGAGATAATTCTGTCTTCCCACCCAGCTCTTTTACTTCCTCACCCTTCTCCCCTGATCCATAAGAGGAAATATTTAGAACACACTTATTTTTCTCCAATGTCCCTCTCCTATCCCTCACTCCTGAGTTTGGTTGAGATTTGACTTCAGGTTATTATTAAGGTTTTTCTTTACGGTTAGTCTATTTTGTTGCAATAATCATTACTTAACATATTGTATCAATTCCTGGTAAAAATAATCATCTCTTTATATTCATCACAAGAGTCACTGCTCACTACTGTTTTCTGCCCTCTTAGCGTCCAGTTTCTTGAGATCTCTATTGGAATTCTCATTTAACCGATTGTTTTCCCCAGACGAATTACATGAGTAATAAACTCTAGGTAGCCATGCCCTTAACAAGTAATGAGTTACATGAGTAATAAACAGATAAATTACATGAGTACAAACTCCAAGGTTTTCATGTGTTAAGCCTGCAAATAAATGGTTATTGGGCTTGATACAGGATTTTTGATCACAACACTTTTGTCCCAAGTCTACGGATATTGTTATAGGTCATCTTCTTCTTTCTAGTGCTACTAATGAGAAGTCTGATACTAGTCTAATTATTTTAACTCTGCCTGTCCAGATGTATAAAATTTTTTCTTTAGCCATAAAATTCTAGAATTTCACCAGGAAAAGCCTATACATGTAGTTTGAAATATTCATTAACCCATTCTGACTTTTCAACTCAGAGAACTGTTCCACTTTAACTATTACTCCTCTTCTATCTGGCTCTTTTTATCCTCTGGGTTCTGTTATTCATGTTAAGTCTTTTGAATCTGTCCTCCAAATTTCTTATCTTTTCCCTCTAAGTGTCTCTAAATGCCTTTGCTCTGTGGGGTACGGATTTGCTCCCCTTGACCTTCCAGAACAGTACAGGTTGAGTATCCTTTATCCAAAATGCTTGGGACCAGAAGTGTTTCAGATTTCAGATTTTTTCAGATTTTGGAATATTTGCAGAATCCATACTGGGTGAGCATGTCTAATTCAAAAATCTGAAGTCCCAAGTGCTTCAATGAGCATTTCCTTTCAATGTCATATCGGCACTCAAAAAGTTTCGAGTTTTGGAGCATTTCAGATTTCAGATTCTTGGATTAGGGATGCTCAGCCTGTAAGTATGTTGTCAGCATTGATCACTTTTTAGTACATTTTTTTAAAAGTTTTTATAATGTGGAAACGATGCTCTCAGTTTCATAAAGTCGTTTCCTTCTTTGCACTACAATCGTATTTGCTATTGCATTTTGTCATAGACCTCCCCCATCTCCACTCAGGTCTACTTCAACAGGAGCCACATCTTTTCGTTTAGAGTCTGCACTCATAACTCCATGTTACTCAGAGCTCCTGGGTGGGCTGTGGTATTTCTTTGCATACTCAGTTACACGCTCCCTCAGCACCTGCACAGGTTAGGCCACTGGTGCTGAGCAGTAGAACAGCAGCACAGATGGAAGATGCACCTTCTTGTAGGCTGGTGATGGAGAAGTCAGGTGGGGTACTAGACGGGTACTGGATGCACATACCTGCCATTTCCTAATCACATGGAGAAATTTGGACCTCCAGTTCAGTCCTCTTTGAATCTCTTGTGTTTAACAGTATCAAACAGCTCCTTTAAGACAAACAGTGGTTACCCTACAGCTTGAGGAGGGTAGCACTCTGGCCTCTCAATTCACACTAGTTGTCCAAAAAAAAAAAAAAACCACATAAAGAAAAAACTGAGCCCAGAACTGTCCCTCATCTCTGAGTATCCCAGATAAAATCCTGGCCTCAGATACAAGCACCGCAGTAGAATTGCCAGTTTCATACGCCCCGCGAGTGCCTCTACAACTCCATTAGGAGGTGATGTTTATTTCCATCCCCTTAACCTGGTAGAGTCACTGTGGCTGCCTCATCAAATAAAATGTGACAGATATGACATCCCAGGCTAGGTCACTGGGATGCTCAGTCCTAGAACCCAGCCACCATGTTGTGAGGAAGCCCAAGCTACACTGAGTGGCCACATGTGGGTATTTGGCCAACAGCTCTAGCTAAGATCCCAGGTGACAGCCACCACAGATGGACAGACAGGTCCAAAGCCTTCAGATGATACCAGCCTCAGCATTTAAACCATCACAGCCCATGCTGAGAGCAACAGAAATGAGCCTTGCCCAAATAGCAGATTCATAAGGAAAATAAATGTCACTGTTATTTTAAACCACTAATTTGGGGTGGTTTCTTACAGTACATCAGATAACCAGAACAGCCACCATTTTATTTGCTCACTTTGCTAAGAAGTATAACAATGTAACAATGCGTCACCATGAAACTGCTCATGGGGGAATCAATCCAGCTGTTTTCCATATATGGCTGCACCCTATGTACTGAAAAGCAAAGAAAGAGGGATTCATCCATGCCTCGCCTGTGTTATCAGCCTCAGAAGGAGGAGATGTGGTGATGGCAGCAGTGAACTGATGCATTCAGTGACTGAGAAATCTAAAGGTAGAGCAGAAGAAATCAGGGACATGTACGCAGATCAGCTTCTTCCTAGAGCCCTCCAGGATTTATACTTTGAGGCAGAATTTTCATATTTCCCCAGGATTCAGTGTTACCTCCAGATCCCTCCTTGGTCTTAGGAATGGCTTTGGGAAGATTCTAGAACCATCTACTTCTTTGGCACTAAAATGACTGTCAGTGAGAAATAAAATAAGAAGAAACTGGCATAATACAATAATTTTATTTTCTAAAAATATACTTAGTAAAAGAAGACATGCTAAATGTTATGTCAGTTCTCAGGTTGAGACTCAAATATCTTGAGTTATTTCAGTGAATGGCATTAGATTTTACAAATTTTAGGGGAAAACACCCTTATGTGAATTCACTTAACTAGGTCAAAGAATTTTACAAATGTGGTATAAGGGGATTAGCAGTCAGCAAGCCCTTGTTTCTCACTGGGCTGTTTCCAGGCAGTTGATTCGCCAGTGAAGCTGCTTAGCTTCTCCAGGTTTCAGTTCGCTCCTCTCTTAAGTAAGGAAATTGGGCACAATGACACTTGACAGGATCTGCCAGCCCAGCCATACCTTGGAAGTTTAGAGAATATTCATATGTAGATACCAAGAACACAGTGTGTCCCCAAACCCATCATTTCACAGATGAAAGAGCTAATGAGACCCTGAGAGGTTAACAGAGGAGGGAAAGATTAGGGCTCAGAGGGAAGAAAGAAACAGAAGGTCCACCACTGTAACAACGTGTCAGCATGAGACTCTGCTCATGAGGGAATCAATCCAGCTGTTTTCCATATATGGCAGCACCCTATGCTCTGAAGAGCAAAGAGAGGGATTTATTCATGCCCACCTGTGTCACCAACCTCAGGAGGAGGAGACATGTGGTGATGGTGGCAGTGAATTGATTGACTCAGTGACTGAAAAGTCTGAGGGCACAGGAAGCCTCTGTGGCCCGCAGGACATCATTGGGACATGCCTTGCTCCCCTCATATCTTGGGCCTGCTTCTCTTGGGGTGGGGCCCATTCACTCACAGACTGTCCCCTCACAGTTCCAGGATGACTGCCAACAGCTCCAGGTTGAAAGCCTGTCTATTCAGGAATCCCAACAGAAGGAGATTCTCTTCCCAACGGACCCAGCCAAAGTCCCAGAACTGAATCTCACCAACTGCGTTAGGCAGAATGACAGTATCCCCAAAGCTGTCCATGTCCTAATACCCAGACCTGTGAATATGTGACCTTACATGGCAAAAGGGACTTCACAGATGTGATGAGGAGAGTATCCTGGATTATCCAGGTGGGTACAATGTCATCCAAGGGTCCTTCAAAGTAGAAGAGAAGAGGGATTCGGAGGGAGATGTGACTACAGAAGAAGGGTCAGAGTGGCACGATGTGAGAAGAACTCAACCCTCGGTTGCTGGCTTTGAGGATGGAGGCAGAGGCCACAAGCCCAGGAATGCAGGCGGCCTCCAGAAGCCGGAGAAGGCAAGGAAGCGAATTCTCCCCCAGAGCCTCCAGAAAGGAACGCAGCCCTGCTGACAGCTTGATTATGGCTGTGAGATCCATGTCGGATGTCTCACCTCCAGAACTGTAAGATAATAAATGTGTGTTGTTTTAAAATAACTAAGTATGTGGTAACTCGCTACAGTAGCAATAGAAAACTAATACGCCAACCCACTGGTCCAATTTGGTTCACTTGCTCTGCCTGAACCAGTGATTTTGGCCAGATCAGAACCACGCCCCTCTCCTAGGTTTGAGGCTGAGGCCAATCCCACTTATGCCGCAGGGACCGAGAGTGGGAAGGAGTGATTCCTTGAAGAAAATTGAAGGGCTATCACCAGAAGAATGGGGAATGGAAAAAAAACAGGCAATAATAAAAAAAAAAGATATCCAGTCTATATAAGGACAAATGGAATGGGCGGCCCAGAAGAAACCCTGGGTGTATCTGCACAATACTGGAAGTGCCAGAAAAAAATACTTAGGCCACAGTCAACATGTCAACTTTGATTTTCTCTGAAGGTCATAGCTTTTGAAGAAAGAGGAAACACAAATGAAATAGCAGATCCATGGATGGATGGTGCTGAATAACAAGGCTGGATTTTCTGGATAGTCCTTTGACAAGAGAGAGTACCCCTTGCTAGATATGCTAGAATGCTAGAGAGAACACTTTCATCAAGAGCCTTATTAACCTGATCAGGAATTATATAAAGTGTAAATTGGAGAGGGAAGGGGAAAATCACCACTTAAAACTGTACAACTGGATAATGTGTGTGTATTAACTATATTTTCTTCTTTTCCGTATTCTTTACGCCTTGGCATTTGGGGTCTTGTAGACCCCGAAACCACCCCTCCCAAGGTTCACTAACTCCTAGAGATAACAAACAACTCACCTGGCCAGCATGCCTCTGACATGCAAACCAGCTAATTCAAGTCCATACCCTCCACCAGTCTCCTTTTATCAGACTTCAGTCTGGGATGCTTCTCCTCTGCTCTTAATCACCACAGGGCCAGGTACTAAACAGCTGGGGACCACCGTGTAGCCCAGAGCCTGCTGAAATTATTCCAACTGTCCAAGCACCAGTTAGAACCACTCGCTGACCTTGCTTTGCCAGCACCTTTCCATGTAAGTGCAATTAAAACTCTCACCCTCAGTTCCTCCCTCCTTGTGCCTCCTGACTGGCCCTGGTGCTTACCCGTGTGACCCTGTGTGACATGCTGTGCCTGTTTCTAGGGGACTGTGACTATAACGAAAAGCTTCTTAGTCATGACAATAATTTTTGCATCTGTATGTCTTATCCCTGCTCAAAACAAGTCCTGGGTATATTTGTAGAACAGGAGAAGACAGCAGATAGGACTCAACAAGAATACCCATGGGACACCTCAGAAAATATTAAGAGAATAACAAAGAGTCAGCAAACAATCTTTAGGCTTTGGACGCCAACCCACAACATGGACAGTAAAGCAACCTCGAAATTTTAAGTGATGAAGAGAAGACAGTCTTTTGGCTCTGACCAGACCTGATGAGGCAGAGAAGTGGGTCTATACCAGAAACAGGAGGGTGGATTTTCTAGGACGTATGACAGGCTCCCGTCTTAGTCCTCTAGGGCTGCCATAATAAAGCACCACAAAGTGGGTGGCTTAAGCAACAGAAGTTTTTCGCTGCACAGTTTTGGAGGCCAGAAGTCTGAAATCAAGGGTGGGAGCAGGGCTGGTTCTTCTGAGGACTGTGAGGGAGAATCTGTTCCAGGCCTCTCTCCTAGCTTCTGGTAGCCTTGGGCATTCCTTGGCTTGTAGATGGCATTCTCCCTGTGTTGTCACATGGTCTTCCCTCAGTACACGTCTGTGTCCAAATATCCCCTTTTTATAAGGACACATGGTCATATTGGATTAGGGCCCATTCTAATGACCTCATCTTAACTTGATCACCTGCAAAGACGCTCTTTCCAAATAAGGTCACATTTGCAAGTAACGAGCATTAGGACTTTATCATCTTTTGTGAGGACACAATTCAACCTGTAGCCTCTCAGTGTCCCTTGGTATTCTCTTTTCTTTAGTTTACCCCAACTTGCTCCTCTTTGTTACTTCCAAAGTAAAACCCATAACATAACACCAGAATAAGGCCATGGGCTTAAGCTATGGAAAAAGAGCCTAGGAGGACTGTTTCAGTCCAGCCTGATGCTAAAGACACAAAAAGAATTCTCGCACACCTGCAGGGTCCCGGCCAACGTCATCACAGCCCCAACCAGCAACCTGCAGGCTTTCCTCGTCTTCCCTCGGGGCACCTGAGGTGATGGAGTGGGGGGCCTAGGTTGGGGGATTTCGGAGTCCCATCACAACTAACAGAGGGCAGGGCAGTGAATGAAGGGAATGAGATATGGTGCTGTACATGCAGTTCCCGTATCTGGCTGGCCTGGGTGTTTTCAGGATAGCAGACTTGGTCAAGACTTTCCATTCATCAGATGTCTGTGCCCACATCCTGTGGGCTAATACATAGCCAAAGGCTTACTGCAGACGTGGCATAAGACTTACTCCTGTTCTTCCAAGCACGAGTAAATGCTGGCATCTCCAAATATACATAAGCAAGAACCTAATGCATCCCTTGCACAGGGAATATCAGTGGTAAAAGGACAGGCACCATCATAGCAGCCAACCACCAACCCACTAACAGTGGCTGAATGCATCTTCCTCAGTAGTGACCCTAGCCCCCAAAAGCAGACCTTCTCCCAAATCAGACATAATCTTTAGCAACAACTGGTGATATCTACTGAATCTACAAGTCCCCTTTGGAATGGGCCAAGATATAAACAAATACCATGAACCACCTAAGCAATAAAGTCTTGTCAGTGGATAAGGTATCCTGTTATAGGAAACATAGTCATGAGTCATTTCTTAGAAAGGTCAGTAGCTCCAAGCCATTCTACCATTAGAGAAAAAGCTTGCCAGGATACCCACACTGGAAAGCCATCTTTTCCCCCACAAGAATATAAATCCACTCTCACAGAAAAAAAACACTCAAAGAGCAGACACTCAATGGCAGGGGTCTGTGACCACCTATGTAAAGGGGGCGGGGGACAGAACCTACGACATTCTGTTTGGGCCATGGCCAATCCCACCACAGCTGGTCTCCAGTGCTCATTTGGGACTGTGCATCAGGTACCACCCAGATTTGAGCTGAGCTATTCACGGCCTTGACCACTGGTTGGAAGGAAGACCATTAGCTGGGGCATGCACTCCATGGCATGTGTCTGGCTTTTTAACAAAATATCGCTCTTCTAACTTTCTAGTCAAAATATTCAAAATTAATATTTAATCTATGCTGAGCTGTAGGTTCTCTAAACCTTCCCCAGTCAGTCAGCAGTTAATGAGCCCAAGTGGTCTACTCAGGGTCTAATCAATGCAGAACCTGGTAAAAGGATAAACCTGCCTTTTCTGATGGAGTGGAGTACACATTCCTGATGGAATGGGTGCACATTTAATTAGGCTCCTGAGTCCCATGTGAGGTGACTTTTGGTATTTCAAGGTAGTTCATTCTTTGACCCCTTAAAATACGACAATTAAACATTCCACCCTTTGGTGGTTTAAGACTTTATCCTCTATCATACCTCATCAGCCACTTAGGCCCAGGCAGGAAGGACTTAACCAAATCTTTGCAGATGAACAAACTTCCATGGGAAAAGGCAGGAAGCAGATTTCAAGGGACTTGGGAATAGAGGTCGGCGCTACCATTAGTGGCTTTGCCACTAATTAGCAATATGGCATCGAGGTTCAAAGAAAGCATTTTTTAATATATATATATATATATATATATATATATATATATATAAGTAGCAAGAAGTGGGGAAGGGGATTTTGTTCTTTAAAAAGTGTATTCATCATACAGAAAGTAAATCTCAAAATCTGGGGAAGACACAGCTATACGCAGAAAGCGCACCAAGGAGGCATTGGCATGGGCAGAGTCTTTATTAGTTCAAAACCACCAAAACAAATGCACATTCATTAAGCCCTCCCTAAGCACTAGCGTGTTAAAACCCAACATTCATTTAACTTTCACAACAACCCCTGAGGTCAGAACCATTAAAAGCATCATTTTATTGATGAGGAAATTGAGGTTTTAGCAAGCTGACATAACTTGCCCAAGGTCACAAAGCTTGGAGAAGAAGATTAGGGATCAGTCTGACCTCAGAGCCCACTTTCATAACCTCTATAGTATAATAGCTTTTTAAAAGTTTAGAAATGCCAGCAATCCCCAAAGTGCCTTCCAGATAAAAATTTTTATTGTGGAAGACAGTGAGGATGGGAATGCAAAAATAAACGTCACCGACTTCACAACCACGCAAGACCAACATTGGATATGTTTCTATATGCAGTCTTACTACTTTTTTAAAATAGTAGAAAATCATTGCTCTCAGGCTATCTTGTAGTGAAACAGGAGGTGCATTTATCCAGCATGCCCTATAGACTTGAGGTTCATCTGCCCTAAAATCTCTGGAAGCAGCCACCCCATAGACAATGTGACCACCCCTATCCCTGCAGCCAGAGCTGATTGGACAGGGGAGGACATATGATTCACTATATTCTATTGGGATTTTAAAATAGGAGAGAACAGTCAGTTGGGAGGTACCTGCAAAAGCCCATGGCTTCAGTGGGCCATCTGCAGAGAAACCTGCAGGAACAGAGGTGGTGAGGGCAGAAAAAGACAGGAGGACATGGGGGATGTGGCCCTCAGTTTCCAGGCAACCTTGGCTCCCAGTGGTGGGTCATCTCTGCTGCAGACACACCTGCCTATTCGTTCAGCTCTGCTGCAGACACACCTGGCTATTGTTAGGATTCAGCATCTCTGAGCATGCCTGCTGCCTTACAGGTTCTTATCTTTTCTTAAAGCAACTTAAGGGTTTTTTGGTCTGGTTTTGTTTTGCCTTGCCTGGAGCTCTACTACAAGGAGGGCTTTTTTTTTTTTTTTCACCCACATGCCTCGTGTGAGGCATTTGAAAACCTTATATCCACACTCCTTTGGTTATTTATGTTTCTGTGTTACAAAAGCAGCTTTCATTTAGTGCCAGGGCTATGCTAGATACTTCATCACACAAGTGATTCTCAAATCTCCAACATCAATGGATCACTCAATTGGGCTTCCTTAGACAAAAAGACTCCCAATCTTACAGAAATCTTAATAAGCAGCCCAAAGACATATAAGAATTTAGAATATACAAAACTGGATCCATTGACTGTTCAATAAATGGTGTTGGAACAACTGGACATCCATTTGTAAACATTCCATTACTCGGATCACGCAGAAAAATAAATATAAAGTTGATTAAATAATTAGTTGTAAAAAAATAAAATGCTGAAAAAACTGGGGGGAGGAAATGAAAGTTATATAATCGTATGGTGACAAAGGCCTTTCCAGGCAAGACTCCAAATTCAGAAATCATAATGAAAAAAGATAGATTTCCTGAACAATTTTTTTAAACTGTAGCACAACAAAAGACATGATAATAAATGACAAATGACAGAATGGAAGGAAATATTTTCAATGTACATAAGAACTAATTTCTCTTTCAAAGGGTCCTGGTGGGGCTTTTAAAGCATAGGGTGAAATATGAAAGACCAAGGCTCAGCCTATCCCCTCGTCCATCCACCTTCAGCCGCAAACCTCTCCCCCAAAGCGACTCCGGAGTCTCCCCTCCCTGTCCTTTCTGTCTAAATCTACGTACATACTCATATATGTATGTACATAGAGGCACTTTTTCTTTTCTACGTAAGTAGGTTCATACTGTCTGCACTCTTCTGTGACTTGATGTTTTCCACATGGCATCTTCGGGATCTTTCTAAGCCTCTGCATTAAGTGTGCCTCACGTTATCAGCCATTAGCATGAACTGTATCATCTTTCATTTTACTCTCCTCCAACTGATAGATATTTAAGTTGTTCCTAATGTTTCGCTATTATAAATGATGTACCCATTGCATCTTATACATTTATCTGTGTGTCATAATATTATCAAATGGGGAAAACATTGACAAAATTCTTTATATATGGTATTACCCTAAATTTTAAAAACAACCACACACACATATACACGTACATATATAGAGAAAAAAATTAGAATAAACACACCAAAATTTTTACTAGTGGATACAACTTGATAATTGGATTGAGTGGCATTTTTTTTTTTAGACTCTTCTGGGTTTTCCAATTTTTCTACAATGAACGCTATATTTTAATCATCAGAAAAAATACATTTTTAAGTAAGTTAAATTCCAAACAGTGGTGCAAAAGCATCACTTACAGATTATAACAATATGTTCAATTACTCCAACACCTCTTCCCACTTAACTTCTGGGTTCTCAGCTGTGTTCTAGAGAGCTGATGTTACTGAAAGAAAGACCTCTGGCTAAGAACAGGATCCTCGTGTCCATTTATGCATCTCATAAAAGCTAACAACTGAAGAGCACTGATGGACCATCTGGTGTTGGAATGTCTATCATCTTAGGGAGTCAAGACATACAAAGCATGGCTGCTCTCTCATCAAGCCGGAGCCTGGGGATAATGAAGCCGTGGTCTTGGGAAGAATCAGTGTCAAGGCTGAGGGTACAGAAAGGACCAGAATGGAGGTCCAGAGTTAGGCAATACCTGGAGTGGGCGCTGTAAGTGTTCTTAAAGTCCTTCTCTGAGAAAACAGTCTTCCCTCATCCCAAGGGAAAATGAGACTACCAGGGAGCAGCCCTATTGGGTAAGATTGTGGTGGCCTTAAAAGCCACTATGTTAATTAAATGTACATAATTAAGTGGACAGTGGTGGAGTGAATCTGGTTATTCCCTTTTTGTGAGGGTGTATTTGTCTAACCAGAGTTGCCTTCCAACACTGCTCCTCCACTTCTAAACTCCACAACTTCCATACCCCCCACCCCACTCCTCTGGAAGTGTCTCGTCCCCTGGTACCTCCTGGATTCTGTTTACAGGCTGGAGAGTAGCAGTTAAAATGTGACTGCACATGTGCAATGACGCCTAATTTTACTTGTGAACAATAAAGTAAGATGGTGCTTGTAATGCACTAAGAAACTGTACCTAGCCTCTGAATGACAGGCCAGGTGGTGTGGCTTGTTAATGACAGTTTTTGCAAAGGTCAGTATGCTGGAGTATTCGTGTGCCCTGCTGAAAATCAGATTTATAAAAACAGGCTTGTGCTATCAATTTCCTTGTGCTGTCTTTATTTGATTCTAGTTTCAAGGGTGCAGACATGAATTGGACTCCGCCTCCCGTGTTCTTTGGAGTACTTGGACAAGACTGAAATAACCCGTACCTTGATTGGGTGTGCAGCTTGCCTGCAAGACCATCTGATCCTGGTCAATTGTTTTGCTTTATCTGAGGCAGGGCTGATACTGCACACAATACATTTTAAATTCTGATTAAATTTCACTATTAGGTCACTTTTGAAGATCTTTTTAAGTCAGTGCGAGCAATTTATATGTTTCTAGAAATTTAAACAAAAAACTCCATTTTCATTCACAGTATTTGTCACTCGTTCCTTTGCTTGGTTTTTCTCAATGAGTGGCTGGAGCAGGAGAGGTTAGAAATTCCTGCTTGGGCATCCCACAAGCAGGCAGGGAGAATACCCGTGAGTTCTGAGAAGATGGGCTCACTAAGCATCCTTTTGTGTACCATCTTGGGGTGGGCTCCATTCCCTGACTCCCTCTCATCAAGCCTGCCTCACAGACTCCCAGGTTTCTACCATTTGCTCCCCCAATCCCCATTGACGGGTGTGACATGCTTTGGGGGGAAAAAAACAGAGCAGACCAGACCACTACAAACACAGACTGTCCTTATCCCCATCCCTGGCTAAGAGTAGCCAGCAGTGCTCCTTGCCCTGGCACGCTGTGCATGCAGAGGCTGTTTGAAACCTGTGCCTCTGTACTTCCATGCCATCTCCATCTGGATTGAGGCCATCTAGTGAGGGCTCCTGCAGGCCTGCTCGCCACTACCTCCAAGCCACACAGCACCTGTTTCTTAACCCAGCCTCCCAGCCTTGCTCCACCCCTCCCCACCCTGCCCCTTGTTATGCCAAGCCACAGGGCAGCCTGCCCTGGGGAGACTGAAGCACGTGTTCTGCAGCTGAGGGGGAATTGGTGGTAACGAAGTGAGAAGTAAGGTCAGCAGGGACAAGATGAGCCAGGGCCAGGACACATGGAAACACAGAATGGGAAATTGGGACAAGAGGCTGGTTAGAAGTCAGACAGAGACAGAGATAGGATCCATGGGGGGAAAGAGAAAAGGAAAGGCAGGCAGCAGAATGCACAGGCAGCTGAGTTGGGAATCGGAAAACCAGCAGGATGTGAGCATGGCCAAACAGGTGTGTAGAAGAACAGGCTCTCAGCCATGCAACAAAAGCCACACAACCACACAGAAAACCTAAGTCAACACTTGATCTCGTCTCAGGGGATTTTATCCAAACTGCAGGGTCAAGGATCAAAACAACTCCTGACCTGACACCTGGATCAGGCCCTGTTGTGTCCAGCTCCTGTGCTCATCCCTTCCCTTCTTCACACTTACATTTCTGTCCCCTGCAACAAGCTCTCCTCAAACATGGCTCACCTCTTCATTCATCGTATTTTTCACTTCCTTCACTCTACTCTAGCAATCTGTGTTTTATCCCCACTTCCCCTGGTAGGTCACAAGCACAGGCCTGGTCATGGGCATTTTATTACACGTTTTAGGCCCTTCAGTGCTTAATAACAGGGCTATGAACACAGATGATGCCTCAAAATACTTACTGAGTGAAATAAAGTTCATCACACTTAGAATATCTTTCTGTGCACTACACATTTTTCCCTTAAAAAAAACTCATCCCCCAAAACAATACAAAAGATCAATGAAACAAAAAGTTGGTTTTCTGAGAAGATAAACAAAAAAGACAAACCATTAGCTAGGTTAACAAAGAAAGAAGAGAGAAGACCCAAATAATAAAAATTGGAAATGAAAAAAGAGACTTTATAACTGATTACACAGAAAAACAAAAAAAAATCATTAAAGACTATTATAAACAACTATATACCAACAAATTTGAAAACCCGGAAGAAATGGATAAATTTCTGGATACATACATACCACCAAGACTGAACCAAGAAAACACAGAAAACCTGAATGGACCAATAACAAGCAATAAGATTGAAGCAATAATCAGCCATCTCCCAACAAAGACCAGGACCAGATGGCTTTACTGCTGAATTCTACCAAATCCTTTAAAGAGGAAATACCAATACTCTTCAAACTATTTCAAAAAATTGAAACAGAGGCCACTCTCCCAAACTCATTTATGAGGCCAGCATCACCTTGATACCAAAACCAAAGATACAACAAAAAAAAGAAAACTACAGACCAATACCTCTGCTGAACATAAACAAAAAAATCGTCAACAAAATACTAGCAATCAGAATACAGAAACACATCAAAAAAATTATACACCATGATCAAGTGGGACTCATCCCAGAAATGCAAGGATGGTTCAACATATGCCAGTCACTAAATGTGATACATCACATCAACAAACTCAAGGACAAAAACCATATGATTATCTCAATAGACAATGAAAAAGCATTTGACAAAATTCAACATCCCTTCATGATAAAGATTCTCAACAAATTAGGTACAGAAGGAAAGTATCTCAGCACAGTAAAAGTCATCTACAACAACCCCCTCACCAATATCATCCTGAATAGGGAAAAACTGAAGGCTTTTTCCTTAAGAACAGAAACAAGACAAGAGTGCCCACTCTCACCATTCCTATTTAACATAGTACTGGAGGTACTAGCCAGAGCAATCAGGCAAGAGAAAGAAAGGGCATCCAGATTGGAAAATATATAGTCAAACTGTCCCTATTTACAGATGACATGATCCTATATACAGAAAAACCTAAAGACTCTATCAAAAAACTCTTAGAGCTGGTTAATAATTTCAGTAATGTTGCAGGATACAAAATCAATGCCTCCAAATCAGTGTGTTTATATTCTCCAATAATGAGCTAACAGAGAAATCAAGAAAATAAGCCCATTTACAACACTCACCAAAAAAACAAAATACCTAGGAATCAATTTAACCAAGGAGGTGAAAGATCTCTATAATGAGAACTACAAACCACTACTGAAATAAATTAAAGAAGACACAAGAGATGGAAAGACATTCCACGCTCTTGAATTAGAAGAATTAACATTGTAAAAATGGCCTTACTACCCAAAGTGATCTACAGATTCAATGTAATTCCCATTAAAATACCAATGACATTCTTTACAGAAATAGAAAAAACAATCCTAAAATTCATATGGAACAACAAAAGACCCCAAATAGCCAAAGCAATCCTGAGCAAAAAATAAATAAATAAATAAAGTCAGAGGCATAACACTACCTGACTTCAAATTATACTACAAAGTTATAGTAACCAAAAGAGCATGTTACTGGCATAAAAATAGACACTGAGACCAATGGAACATAAAGGAGAACCTAGAAATTAACCCACAGACTTACAGCCAAATGATATTTGGCAAAGGCAACAAAAACATACATTAGGGAAAAGACTGTCTCTTCAATAAGTGGTGCTGGGAAAATTGGATATCCATATGCAGAAGAATGAAACTAGACCTGCACCTCTCACCATATACCAAAATCAACTCAAAATGGATTAGAGACTTAAGTATAAGAACTGAAATTGTAAAACTATTAAGGGAAAATATAGGGGAAACACTTCAGGAACTAGGACTGGGCACAGACATTATGAACAGGTGCCCAAAAGCACAAGCAACAGAAGAAAAAAATAAACAAATGGGACTAAATCAAACTAAAAAACTTCTCCACAGCAAAGGAAACAATCAACAGAATGAAACTTCAACCTACAGAGTGGGAGAAAATATTTGCAAACTATGCATCTGACAAGAAATTAATATCCAGAAGATACAAGGAATTCAAGCAATTACACAATAAAAAAAATAATAACCCAATTAAAAAATGGACAAATGAGCTGAACAGACATTTTCCTAGGGAAGACACACAAATGGCAAACAGTCACTTTAAAAAAGTGCTCAACATTACTAACCATCAGGGAAATGCAAATTACAACCACATTGATATATCACCTCACCCCAGTTAGACTGGTTATAATCAAAAAGACACAGAACAAATGCTGGCAAGGATGTGGAGAGAAGTGAATGCTCCTGCACTGTTGGTGGGAATGTAAATTAGTACAACCACTATGGAAAACAGTGTGAAGTTTTCTCAAACACCTACAGAAAGATCTACCATATGATCCAGCAATCCCACTTCTAGGTATATACCCAGAGGAATGGAAATCACCATGTCAAAGGGATACTTGCACTCCCATGTTCATCGCAGCTCTGTTTACAATAGTCAAGACACGGAACCACTTAAATGTCCATCAATAGATGACTGGATAAGGAAAATGTGGTACATATACACCATGGAACACTACTCTACCATAAAAAAAGAATGAAATCTGCCATTTGCAGCAATATGGATGAGCTTGAAGAAAATTATGTTAAGTGAAAAAAGCCAGGCACAGAGGGAAAAATACTGCACATCCTCACTCATAAGTGGGAGCTAAGAGAGAAAGAAGGAAGGAAAGAAAGACCACAGTGGTGTGCTGGGCTTGCAGAAGGAGACAGCATACCTAGGTTGTGGAGTAAGGGGGTAGCGGGGGAGAGGGAGGTTGGGGATTAATTGGGTGGGAGACACAGGGAATAATTAAAATTTGTGATAATGGACATGTTGACAGTATTGATCTGGCCATTACATCTTGGGACAAGTGGTAACAGTCAGCTATGTACCCATGAATATGCATAACCAATAAAATTTTTTAAAAAGAAAAATAATAATAATAAAAAAGAAATACACATGACCATGCAATCTATATTCATATCTTTCTTAAAACAAAACTAAAAAAACTCAGCAGACTAAAACCAAACAGCAATAAAAAAGAAATATATATGCATATATAAATATAAGTATTTATATATGCATATATGTATATTTTAATATAACTATAAAACAGATAATATAAGCAATAGAGGGAACTAACCAAAGTTAATATAGGTTCTTGGAAAAGACATAAAATAGACAAGCCCCTGGGATAACTAATCACAAAAAACTAAGCAAAGGCACAAATGACAAATATTGTGATTGAAAATGGAGTTTTTTGTTTAAATTTCTAGAATCATAAATTGTTCAAACTGTTAATGATGAAATAAATTTACTCAGAATTTAAAATCTGAGTTAATGATGAAATAAATTTAATCAGAATTTAGAATCTATCTTGTGGAGTATCACCCCTCCGTAAGATAAAGCAAAACAACTGATCAGGGTCAGATGGTCTTACAGGCAAGCTGCATGCCCAGTCAAGGAACAGGTCGTTTCTAGCTACTCCAAAGAATGCAGGAGGCGGAGTCCGATTCATTTCTACACCCTTGAAACTGAATCAAATAAAGACAGCACGAAGAAATTAACAAGGCAAGCTCGTTTTTTATAACAACTGATTGTCAGCAGGGCACACTAACACTTCACTAAAAGATTACGGGGGTATTTCAAAAAGTTCACGGGAAGAGTCATATTATATTCCAATTC
>NW_007744214.1:0-595 GCF_000696425.1 Galeopterus variegatus
TTTTTTTTTTTTTTTTTTTTTTTTTTTTTTTTTTTGTCGAGACCTGCCGCACGGTGCTCACCCATTGAGCGAACCGGCCATCCCTATGTAGGATCCGAACCTGTGGCGGGAGCGCCGCTGGATTCCCAGCACCGCACTCTACCAAGTGCACCACGGGCTCGGCCCTTGATTTCTTTTTCTGCGAGTTTGTTATTGCGTAATAACTTCGTATAGCATGCTACTGATTTTTGTGTGTTGATTTTATATCCTGCAACTGTACTGAAAACGTTTATCAGCTCTAAGAGATTTTTGGTAGAGGTTTTAGGTTTTTCTACATGTAGGATCATGTCATCTGCAAATGGGGACTTCATCTTTTCCAATGTGGATGCCCTTTATTTCCTTCTCTTGCCTGATTGGTCTTGCTAGTTCTTCCAACACTGTTAAATAGGAGTGGTGATAGTGGGCCTCCTTGTCTTGTTCCTGTCCTTAAGGGGAATGTTTTCAGCTTTTCCCCATTCAGGATGATATTGGCAGTGGGCTTGTCATATATGGCTCTTATCGTGTTGAGATACTTTCCTTCTATACCTAATTTGCTGAGAGCCTTTATCTATCATGA
>NW_007744214.1:5789-6079 GCF_000696425.1 Galeopterus variegatus
TGTTGTTCCATATGAATGTTGGGATTGTTTTTTCTATTTCTGTGAAGAATGTCATTGGTATGTATGATGAGGATTGTATTGAACCTGTAGATTGTTTCGGGGAGTATGGATGTTTTCACAGTGTAAAGTCCAAGAGCATGGAATGTCTTTCCATCATTTTGTGTCCTCTTTAATTACTTTCAGCAGCGATTTGTAGTTCTCATTGTAGAGATCTTTCATCTCTTTGGTTAAATTGATGCCTAGGTATTTCTTTTGTGTGTGTGTGAGATTATTTTTAATGTGCTTGCTTT
>NW_007744214.1:8054-8609 GCF_000696425.1 Galeopterus variegatus
TGTCTTCATCTTCATTAGTGTCAAAACATTTTTTGATTTCCTGTTTAATTTCTTCTTGGACGGAGGGGCCATGCAGGAGCATGTTGTTTAATTTCCATGTGTTTGTATAGTTTCCAGAGTCTTGTTTGTTATTAATTTCTAGTTTTAATCCATTGTAGTCTGAAAAGATATTTTAAATAATTTCAGTTTTTAAAAATTTGTTGAGACTTGATTTGTGATGTAACATGTGGGCTATCCTGGAAAATGTTCCCTGTGCTGATTAGAAGAAGGTGTATTCTGTAGTAGTGGGATGAAATCTTCTGTAGATATCTGCCAAGTCCAATTGGTCTAAAGTGTGATTTAAATCCTGTGTTTCTCTGTTGATTTGTTGCTTGGATGATCTGTCCAATGCTGACAGAGGTGTGTTCCGGTCCCCAACTATTATCATATTGGGATCTATCTTTTCCTTTAGGTCTAATAGTGTTTGCTTTATATATCTGTCGTTGGGTGTATATAGACTTATGATTGTTATGTCTTCTTGCTGAATAGTTCCCTTTATCATTATACAATGGCCTT
>NW_007744214.1:9581-10747 GCF_000696425.1 Galeopterus variegatus
CTTGGCTGGCAGTTTTTTTCTTTTAGTCCTTTTGAATGTATCATCCCATTCTCTCCTGGCTTGTAAGGTTTCTGTCAAGAAATCTGCTGTTAGTCTGATGAGGATTCCCTTACAGGTGACTTGATGCTTTTCTCTTGATGGGGTTACAATTCTCCACCTTTGACTTTTTGCTTGGTTCTTTTTAAAGATATCTGTCTCTTTGCTGAATTCCTTCTTCATATCCTGGACTGTTTTTCTCATCTTGTTTTATCTGTCTGAATTTTCTTGCATCTCATTGAGTTTCCTTAAGATTATTGTTTGGAATTCCTTTGCACACATTTCATAAGTTTCTATTTTGGGGGGGTCTGGTATTAGAGAATTATTGTATTCCTTTAGGGGTGTCATATGTCCTTGTTTTGTCACATTTCTAGCATTTCTATGTTGATGTCTGATCATCTAGTGGAGCAATTGCTTCTTCTAATACTCTGGAGCAGCTTTTGAGGGGAGAGACTCTCTCTTGTAGATGTACTCTATAGTGACGGTTGGGTAGGGTGTTTTAGGTTTGGTTTCAGGTAGATGAAATAATGTAGGCTTTGTGTGATTTCTTTGTATTCAACATCAGAGTTGTCTGTGGGTGCTTCTGCGGTCTAGATGCCAGGACACTTGGCACTTCCTTGCTTAAAGTGAACGATACTTGGCTGTGTTGCTAGGGTCACGGATGAGGTCTGGAGCTCTTGGGAGAAGCACCAGGGTGCCCTGCTGCCCCTTAGCCGAAGTAGGTGACCCTGGGCAGTTTTGCTGGTGCCCTGGTCAGGATCCTGTGTCCCTGATAGATGCACTGGGGTGCTCTGCAGCTCCTCAGCTTAAATGGGGTGACCCTGGGTGGGATTTCTGGGGGTTGAGATTAGGACCTTGGACTTTGAGGGATAATAAGGTGCTCAGCAGCTCCTCAGCTTGATAGGGAGATTCAGTGGAGTCACTGGGGCTTTGGGCTGGGCCCTGTACCCCCAAAGGAGGTATTGGGGCACTCTGCAGCTCCACAGAAAAAGTGGGTGACACTGAGAAATATCACTGGGGCTGTGGGTGGGACTCTGTGCCCCCAAGAGAGATGCTGGGGTGTTCTGCAGATTTAACATTGAAGTGTGCTGCTTTGGGGAAGGGTGCTAAGTTCATAGGTGGGGCCTGCA
>NW_007744214.1:11021-11520 GCF_000696425.1 Galeopterus variegatus
GTAGTGACGTTTGCTCCAGACCAATCTGTTCTCCACACCAGAGCCAGAGTGATCTTTCTAAATACAAATATGGTTACGTTGTCTATGCTATCTTCAGGTGACAGGAAGAGCCAGTGGATTACTTTGGTATCTTAGTCCATTTTGTGTTGCTATAACAATACCACAGACTGGGTAGTTTATAAACAATAGAAGTTTATTTGGCTCACAATTTTGGAGGCTGAGGAGTCCAAGGGCATGACACCAGCATCTGCTCAGCATCCGATGAGGGCCTTCTTGCTATGTTATTCCATAGCTGCAGGTGAGAGGGTCAGAGAGAGTGCATGTGCACCAGGGCAAGAGCAAGAGCAGGAGGGAGGGGGCCAAACCCATCCTTGTAAGGAACACACTCCCATAAGAACAGCATCGATCCATTCACTTCGCCCTCATGGCCTAATCACCTCTCATTAGGCATCACCTCCCAGCACTGTTGCATTGGGGATCAAGTTTCCAACACATGAAA
>NW_007744214.1:13535-14137 GCF_000696425.1 Galeopterus variegatus
TGAAACCCATATGCAAGTAAGTAGGATTTATCTCAGAATGCAAGAATGATTTATCTTTAAGAAGTCCAATGTTGCTATTTATTGTTTTAAAAGATTTAAAGGAGAAAATGATCTTATTAGATTCCAAACACATATTTGAGAAAATTCAACACCAATGACTGATTGTTACAAATCTCAGCAAGCTAAAAACAGAAGACGTCTTCATGTCTAGTAGGTAAAACTAAATCCTTGTTAAATATTGCAAAGCCAGGAAATTTCAATAGGAAGCATTTATAAAAGTGATGAAAGGATTTGAGGAGTTAAAAGGAGATGAAGCATTTTTTGCAACAGTGCCGCTGCCAGACCAGGAGGCCTAAGACAAGGTAGACTTACTGTCCATTCTTGGACCTGAGAGCGCCCATAGGAAGCAGATAATGAAAGGGACAGAGCTGGAAGACTGGAGGAGACAGGGTGGGAACAAAGGCCTGGGTGCGGCAGGAAACTGGGAAGGGAACACAGGACTGGGAGAGGGTGTTAGGAGGAAAGAGTGTGGAACACACTGACACAAGTTAAGACAAAGCCACTGCTCCTACTAGAGCAGTAAGCCTAGTACCTCTGAGGAC
>NW_007744214.1:15967-16525 GCF_000696425.1 Galeopterus variegatus
CAGGCCTCCTGAAACAGACGTCAGGAAGCATGGGGCACAACACATCGGTTGAAGACTGGAGACAGAAACCTTGTAAAGTCTTCTAGAACACACTACTTTGAGGCCGTGGACGCCTGGATCGTGACACTCACATGCGCTTCGCTTACTCCCATCCACGTTGCCAGGGCCTGCTTCCTTCGCTCAACCTGTTCTCTCTCCTGTGATGCAAACTCCTGTCCTCCATACGTCCACTAGCTGAAATCCTCTCCGTTCAATACTCATTGCCCAGAAACCTTCCATAACTGAATTAATTGTGCCCTCCTTTGAGTTCCCATGGTGCTTTGTGCTCGCCTCTCTAATTGTCTGTTCATATGTTTGTCTCGAGCATCCTTCGCCCACTCCGTGGATGGCTGTTTGAAAGTCTTCCCATTCAACGCTGGTATCAGTTCTCTGGGAAGTCATGCCTCTAACCCCCAGGCTGGGTTACCTGCCTCTCCAGACCTAATCACGGTTGGGTTTGTTGAATGAATAAATAAATGAATGAATAACAGGATTGCTGAATAGATATAAAGAACCCAG
>NW_007744214.1:16887-17115 GCF_000696425.1 Galeopterus variegatus
GCTGCCATGGTCATGGATAGGCTCCTTTGACCCCAAGAGAGGCACTGGGTCACTCTAACGCCCTTCAGCTGGGGTGAGCTGCCCTGCATAAAGTCACTGGAGCTGTGGGCTGGCTGCAGTGCTCCCAAGAGAGGTGCTGGGTCCCTCTGCATCCCCCCTGCTGGGGCGAGTAGCCTTGGGCTGGCTCCCTGTACTGCAGGTGAGGGTTTGTGCCCCTGAGAGAGGCAT
>NW_007744215.1:0-273 GCF_000696425.1 Galeopterus variegatus
ATTATGTTAAGGGATGTCCCAGCTGTGGCTTATATTTGCATTTAGTAACACCTCACATTTACGTAGTACTTTATGATCTACAATGTACTTTTATTTATTTGTCAAGTATAAAAATACTATGTTATCAAGTACTTACTATTTGTTATTTCCCTTTCTTGGAGAAAATACAAATGTAAATAAGGCAAGTCCTTGCCTTTGAGACACTAACTACCAAATAGGGGAAACATATAGGTAATAAACTGCTACAAATTATAACCACACCATAATGGAGCT
>NW_007744215.1:5624-6112 GCF_000696425.1 Galeopterus variegatus
AAAAAAAAAAATACATGATTTTTTATTCCAATAATTGTATTGCAATGTATTGTACATGTATATGTTACTTTAGATGAATATTGAAAATATGATGGAAGTCCCAAAATCTTATCACCTAAAATAATTTTTCTCTGTGGACATCACCACCACAACCACTGTCATCAGTGTCATTTTCAAACACAGAATTTTTGAAATGAACTTATACATAAGTAGATTACATGACTGTTAGTTTTAAAAAGATTATAGTCCATTTGGTAATGGACTATACAAACAAAGAGATGAAAGGGGTGGAGAGCATCTGAATTGAGAGTTAAGAGACTTGGCTTGAGTTTCAAATACATCAGTAACTAACCATGAGATATACTGAAGTCATTCCATCTTTCTGTACCTCTGTCCTCTCATTTATACAATAAAGATGTTGATAGAAATTATGTTAAGGGATGTCCCAGCTGTGGCTTATATTTGCATTTAGTAACACCTCACATTTA
>NW_007744215.1:7796-9027 GCF_000696425.1 Galeopterus variegatus
AAATAGGGGAAACATATAGGTAATAAACTGCTACAAATTATAACCACACCATAATGGAGCTGAGAGCCACAATGTCTGGAAGCATAATGGGGATGAGGAGCCTGAAGGAGTCATGGAAGGTCATGGAAGCCTGTTTGAGGAGATGACCTTTCAGCTGAAGGCCCACAGATTCATGTTATCTCACTTAATGCAATCCTCGCCCCACTTTAGAAATGAAAAAATGAGCTCAGAAAAGTTAAATAAAAAGCCCTATGCTGAAGGCTGGAACACCAGCATGCCTGCCTCTTGAATTCAGGACCTCTGATTGCCCTAATTTATCACAACTGCTAACGTTCTGAGGATGAATAGTCAGCATGAGAATAAAGACTATGAAGGGCCCCAAGGCTGCAGGGAGGAAAAACCAAACGCCTCAAAGGACTTGCCTTGAAGGTCAGGTGAGGAGCAGGTGTAGGCAGGTGGGGAAGTCTTATAAAGAAGTGGAGAAGTGAGTAGAGAACTAGCAACACTGCAGGGACCAGGTGAAAGAACAGGCACCTTGACTGTCATGGCACTGAATCAGGAGGGCTTTATGGAATCCGGTAAAGCAGACCATTTGGAAAACAGCTTAATGGGAATATCCTGGCCAGAATCTCTAAAGTGAAACTTCGGATTACATAGCCAAGTCTGAGTTGCTGTTCAGCCTTGGGAACTGTGCAGGGCTGGTGCTTTCACATCCCATTTGGACTTTCCATTGCAATAGGAAGAAACTTTTTAAAGTGGGTTTTTTCTTCTTTCATCTGCCTGTGTCATCCCACCACCATATTTTCATGTGAGTCTTCAAAGCAGGTTTCCAATGATAGAAATCATTGTTTTATTTTATTTTTAAAATTGCATTCAGCCCTTCTGAGTATAGCAAACATGATAAAGTTGAAATAGAATGGGCCCCACTGATGGGCTCGCGTCACTAATGCAGTGGAAGCTCTGGGAAGAGGCACCACTGGAGACAGATGCTTTCATGTTTTGAGGCAATAAAGTGTTACAAAAACTGGAAATGGACACTCGCAATAAAACCTGAGAGAGTCCCAGCAATTTGGTCCTTTTCTTCTACTAAGAAATAACTTTAGTTCTTGGTTTTTTTTGAAGATATGTATTTTCCCCCCTCCTTCAATTCGATATGCTTGTAGCTGCTGCAGTGTTTTACCACGTGAAGAATGGATCCTTCAAGAAATGGCCCACGTCAGTATTATTTTTG
>NW_007744215.1:9759-10868 GCF_000696425.1 Galeopterus variegatus
CTGGAGACAGATGCTTTCATGTTTTGAGGCAATAAAGTGTTACAAAAACTGGAAATGGACATTCGCAATAAAACCTGAGAGAATCCCAGCAATTTGGTCCTTTTCTTCTACTAAGAAATAACTTTAGTTCTTGGGTTTTTTTAAAGATATGTATTTTTCCCCCTCCTTCAATTCGATATGCTTGTAGCTGCTGAAGTGTTTTACCACGTGAAGAATGGATCCTTCAAGAAATGGCCCACGTCAGTATTATTTTTGTTACCTCATAATGTGGCTATTGAAACTCTGATGTTCACACTCTAAAGAGCTCACTGGAAAAATTTCTGCCTGTCCTAGAAACATGAGTGGACCAAAAACTACACATAGGAACCTGTCATTATGAGACTCCAAAAACCAGGAGGCAACAGATGTCTTCTTATATTATGAAATTCCTTCTTTATTTGTCCTCTCTTGTAATAAGCCATGTTCGGGATGCCTTCATAAAGTGATGGGCTTATTGAAAACCTTGTTTAGACTGTTAGTGTCATTCCTGGGATGTCATTGTACTTTGTGTCTTGCATCTGCTGGAGGCAATGATGGTGTCGACTAAGCCGAGAACTTCCAGGTGATCACTGTGATCAGCTGCTAGAGGCATCTGTCAGTTACTTAATTGCCCCTGCAACTCTAAAATTAATATATATTTCCTGTGACGATGAAAGTATGGTAATATGTACTCATGGAAACCTTGGATTTCTACAATGCCAGGGAGATCAAACTTCAAAGCAGAGGGATTGTTGAAATAATGCTTCATTACCTAAACACTGATTCAGAAAATAATGTGGAATTGATAGATTTTAAGGTAGAATGGTAGAAATGGTTGGCACAGATAGTTTTTCAAGTTGGTTAGAAAGTGAGATTTAAAAATGATGGTTATTTCAATGTGATTCTGCCTCTCTAAAATACAAGGGTAAATGATAGTTCAGGTTAAGTAGCCTTCACCAGTCATTACTGTAGTCATTCTTTAAAAAAATTTTTAGTTCTACGCATGTACTGTGCTGCATGAGAGGAAAAAGTAGTGGCCATTTTCAGCTTTTTGTCCCAGATAGGAGCCTAGGGCCCCTATGAATGTGCAG
>NW_007744215.1:16352-17114 GCF_000696425.1 Galeopterus variegatus
CCTTTGGGTATATTCCCAGTAGTGGGATAGCTGGATCGTATGGTAGATCTATCTTCAGCTTAAACTAATTTTTTTGTGAACAAGAACAATATAGCTCACATTAATTATTTTAAAATCAGGTGTACTTGAGTTATGATTTACAAAGTAAAGTTTTATTCATTTTTTTTAAATGCAAACAGCCAAACAACCAGTACCATAATCAATATATAGAACATTTCCTTCACTTCTAAAAGTTTCTTTGTGCCCCTTTGTCGTGAACACCTAACCCCAGCCCCAAACCCTGACAAACACTGGCCTGTTTCTATAATTTATCTTTTCCAGAATGTCATATGATTGACATCTAACATGTACCTTTTTGAGTGTGGCTTCTTTCACTCAGCAAAATGCATTTAAACATCATCCATGTCGTGCGTGTCAGTAGTTTGTTCTTCACTACTGAAGAGTATTTTCTTACGTGAATGTCCTACAGTTTTGTTATCCATTAACCAGTGGAGAGATATTTGGATTGTTTCCAATTTGACTGATTATGAATGATTTTGCCCTACACATCTGTGTATAGGTATTTGTGTGAACATAAATTTTCTTTTCTAGGATAATACCTAGGACTGGGACTTCTGGGTTGAAAGTTAAGTGTATACTTAATGTCATAGGAAACTGTCGAACTGTTTTCCAGGGTAACCAGGCCACTTAGAGTTCCCGCCAGCAGTGAATGTGAGGTTCAGACGTTCTCATTCCCACCCAGGCATTCCTGGCTGTTAAAAC
>NW_007744216.1:0-509 GCF_000696425.1 Galeopterus variegatus
TATCTTCTCTCTCAAATGTGCTTGCCTTTTCTTTGTTCCCTAGCTTGTTTAGTGAAATCACCATTCCTGTAGCTGCCCAAGTTGAAAATCTCACTGTCATCTTTGAGTTATTTTCATATATAATCCATTAGCAAATATTTCTGATTTTAGTCTCAGAAATGTCTCAGGAATCCATCTTCTGTTCATTAATTTGCATTGACATTGCCTTAGTCCAAGCTCATAGCATTTCACACCTACCGTCTTTGTTTTGCTGTCCCTAATCCCCCTTCTCTCTAGTTCAGCGATTCCCATTCTGTGACCAGGGGCCTACTGGATCAGATTCTCTGGGAGTTTTTTGCTTTTGTTTGTTTGCTTTAATACAGATCCCTAGGTCCTAAACATGGAAAAACATTCTGATTCTATTGGGCTGGGATGGAGCCTGTGATTTTGAGCTTTTACAAATCTCCTTAGATGGGTCTGATAATCAGCTAGGTTTGGTATAACAATTTCTTTAGGCCATATTTTACAAT
>NW_007744216.1:4798-6336 GCF_000696425.1 Galeopterus variegatus
ATGGAATTCAGGATGGATCTATTATGTTTGAGCCTGGGAGACAGCCATGAAGGAGGGGGATTTCTGGACAGGGAGATCCTCTGTACCACTAGAAATGTCATCATACGGCTCTCTACCTGCCTCTTTTGAAGACTGGCTTTGGTGAGCTGGATTGCAGTTCTGAACTGGGGGGTCCCTTGTATCCTGCCAATTTCTGTTTGTTCAGTGGAGAATAAAGAGAACTTGACTAGGAAGAAGGAGACTTCTAGTCAAGGTTCTATCTCCAGCTAGATGTGACATTGAGATTTTTTTTTTTAACTCTGTAAAAAAAGAGTTTAGAGGAGCTTATCTTGGATCTTTCAGAGCCTTACATTTTCTGACTGTATGAGCCGGACCAGGTAGGCCTTTGTTGAAGCTGATGTCTGCATCAATGAGGGAGCAGTTCTCAAAGTTCTTTGGTGGTTCTCTCTTTTCCTTGTCATTGCCAAGGGATTTAAGAAAGATTCCCTGAAGCTGACCCAGGAGTCCTGAATTGCTTTCTTTATTAGATCTCTGTTGCTTTGGCAAGTGACTGATTTCAAGCTTGCATACCAGAATAGTTTACATCCCTATCTTGTAATTTACAAGAGAAGCATGGTGGTGTAGGGAAAGAAGCATGGGCTTTTTAGTCAGTCTGACCTGGGATTGAATTCTACCTTTACCATTTCACTAGACCTGTGACCTCAGAAAGTGATTTAACTCCTCTAAAAATCCAGTTTTCTCATTAATAAAAAATGACAGTAATAATCCTTACCTCTCAGGGAAGGTGTGGAGATTAAATGGGACAACATGTGAAATGACTGTCGCTTAGGTGCTCAATAAATATTAGTTTCCTTCCTCCCTCTTTTTTCCCTCACTTTCTGCCTTGCATAATGATGGAAGTTACATTTTCATCGGTATGTTTGCACATGACATTTGGGCTACTGAGTGATTATATGTGGCTGAGTGAGGTTTTTTCTCCCTTTCGTCCTCCTAGGTAGGGCAAACGCCTGTCTAAAATAACAGAAGGTGGTAGTCTCCTAGTCTGTAGTATATGCCCGCAAGATGGGAGATGTAGTGTGGAAGATCTGATTATTTTTCAGCTAACACACATAAAAGGAGGACCACTACTTAAGCTCTTTCCCTTTTTTCTTCTTCGCTCCCTGGGAACTAGATGAAGCTGATAAAGCTTAGGGACTGACAAACCAGAGTTTCAAACACAGAGACCGAAGTGGCCAGGCAAATGATGTAAACGAGTGACATGGGCTGGGTGTGGAAAAAAGGCAAAAGTATTACAAGATCCACAGGAAATGGCACCTTTACTTTGGCATGAGGGTGCAGTAGAGAGGGAGATGGACTGTGGTGAAAGGGAGAGCACACAGCCCACTTGAAGGGGACGGCCACTACTCTCAATCAGCTAATTATTGCTCTGAGAGAATATGGGTTCTCCATCTCCAGATCTTCCCATTTTTCAAGAGCACCTAGAAATGTAAACATGTGAGATCTCTTGATTTTTAGTTCTTGACTAACCAAAATTATTG
>NW_007744216.1:8151-8781 GCF_000696425.1 Galeopterus variegatus
AAAAAAATTAGCTTCAGACAGAATTCTACTATATGAAATTTTTTGATGAATTACAGAATGTAATATCTTGCACAGCACCTGACATATAGTAGATATTCAGCAAATGTTTCTTGAATTTTATTACTTTTTTACACAGTAATTTTCCTCAGTAATAATTTCTCTAACTCAGCTAAAAACAGAAATTTGTAAGAGTATTTTTTTTTGTTTTCTTGTAAAAGTATATTCTTCGAGAGAAAATAGCAGCAGTAAAAAGAAAAGAAAGTATATATATGTTCTAAAAAGTAATTCGAACCCAACTGAGTCAGAGAAGAATACTTTGCCCCTGTCTGTGTTTATAGTGCCTGCTGACAATGTGCTGTCAGTGTGCTCAGCCTCATTCTATTTCTCTATTTATTTTGATTTTACAGAGATTAGGTCTCAAGTCACGGCAATCTCACATGGCTTTCAGTTGCTGGAATTTTCCCTCCTTTTGCTCTTGCCTGGCTCAGAAGAACATGCCAGGTGGTATAAGTGTTTCCCTTTCAGAGCTGAAGAAAGTATCTGGGTTGTGGAAACAGCAGAGAAGGCCTTGGTCTCAGTGACCCTTTGGCTCTCAACTCACCTAGACTGAGCCATGAAGGCCTTTTTACT
>NW_007744216.1:9953-10917 GCF_000696425.1 Galeopterus variegatus
TCCATTTTGACCCATAAAATGCCAATAACAACCCTGGAAAAACACAAGATAGGGAGGTGACAAAGGTGTGCCCCAAACCCCACCTTTTGACGTAGCAAACGGCTAGACCAGCTGCAGCACCAAAGAAGAGAAGGGCAAGCACCAGCAGGGCCGTCGGGACACCTGGAGGACACAGAGACATGGTCTGTTGGTCCTTCACTTATGCATTGTATGTACTGCTCATTTAACCATTCATCTTTTTTTTTTTCTGGCAGCTGGCCGGTACTGGTATGGGGATCTGAACTCCTGACCATTTAACAATTCNTCAAAATTAACCTGAAAACAATCCTTTACTTGCATTTCTCAAAAACTTTGAAAGGAATCTAAATACATATGCCACAGTGAAGTTTATAAAAATTTTCTTTCCTGTCCTGTCTACTCCCATCATTCTGCAATGACTCTGAGGCATCACCCTCCGTAAATCCCCAAACCCCTCTCAATACTTAGCCCCATGTGGTGATTTTTTTCTCTTCCCCATTCCCCTTCCTTCCTTGTCTCGGTCTTGTTCCTTTATCATATAGGTGACCTAGACTCTCTCCAGCAAGGTAAGTCCTTCCTTCTTATGAAAGGAGATGAGGGACTACACAGACTGGCAGAGGAGTAAAGGTCATATGTTAGTAATATTCGTCCTGCCACAAGTCTCACTGTCAACTATTAGATATCTCTTTATTCTTTTACATTCGAAATAGTCTTTCCCTATTCCTTCCTAAGTCCTCAACTGTAACTCATATGTTAATAGCTTAAAAATCTTTATCTTTAGACCTGTCTTTCCCCAAAATCTAAAATTTTACCCGCCTCTTAAATAGTGCCACCAGAATATTCTGTTTCCGTACCACAAACAACACATAACCACGCCAAGCTCATTATCTTCTCTCTCAAATGTGCTTGCCTTTTCTTTGTTCCCTAGCTTGTTTAGTGAAATCAC
>NW_007744216.1:13652-14455 GCF_000696425.1 Galeopterus variegatus
GTGGGAAGCTTTGGTGGTAGGAGGATAGGATCCAGAAAGGATTGCAGTAGGAAGAAGGGAGCTACCTTTGGTGAACTCCTTAGTCCAAAGGCGGCCCTGAACTGATTCTAGTTAGGAAGCAAGGGTGGACTTTGGTTCTTTGGCCCTTTTAGTTTCCCCAGCTGGGGCCAGGATATTCATCAGAAAAGAAACCAGCCTCAGGTGTGTCTTCTCATTTCTTTTTTCATCTAAACTTCAGCTTCCAGGCATCGCACTGTAGTTTTGTTTGGACTCTTGGGCTCTTCTGAGTTTTTATCAGTTTTCTTTGATTCCTCGTTACAGTTGCTATCATCAACCTTCTCCTCCTTCACTACTTTGGTTTCAATCATTTCCTTCTGCTTATCCTTGTTCATAAAAGGGAAGGCCTTCACATACCTTTAGGCACAAACATAAAATTAAAGTGAGGGACTTCTATGTAACACACATAACAATAGATAATGCTTTGTCTGCGATGGCACATATTGGCACAGTACTCTGGGTACCTTTATTTCAGAGTGATGCTAACACATACGTGCTCAAATACATTAACCCATCTCCACCTTAATGGATTCATTTAAATGGGACTATGTTTACAGGCCAAACTTTAGACTGACCTCATAGCTCTTCCACCAAAAACAAAGAACTAAAAATCAAATAAGGTATATAAATTTTTCCCAGATCTCAATCTTTTCTTTGTATTTCTTGATTTTCAAAGGGATAGCCATTGACTGATACCTAAAGGCTGGGTGACAGTTATGTGCTGAAATAGTAGGAAAGATTGGGGG
>NW_007744216.1:15635-17114 GCF_000696425.1 Galeopterus variegatus
TATATTTAAAAGAACTTGTACATAGTAATTTATTTTTAAAAGTCTTTGAGTTTTCAACAGTGAAAATCTTATACTCACAATTTTTAGATTAATCACTAAGGTTCTTTATAGTTATCAAGTTCTATGACTTTATGAAAGTTGAGTTTGTGCTAAGCTTTTATTTGTATTTGGCAGGTCCTGAGTGCCCAATCTGGAGGCAGGCTGGATTCTATACATTGTCCGTTATACATAAACACGCACACACACATAACACAGACACAGAAAGCATTTACCTCCAAATCCAGCAGCCTCATTTTTGAATGCTGCCGTATTTTCAATATATGATTCAGTTTCTGTAGACACAGTGCTAGTTTCTATAAAATCTTCTGTGATGCAAATCAATTTTTTTCTCCGTGGAGTAGAAGTGGAAGCCCGAGCAGGAGGAATAGCACGAGCAGGTGTTGAGGAGTAAGGGGATGATGCTGAATATGTACTGTCACTGACAGTAAATTCTATTGTGTGCGTTGTGGTTTGAGTGTTAAATATGGGATCAATGGTGGTGATGATTTCTGGAGAGCATGAGTTAACCCAAGTATCTGTTGGGAGAGGGAAAATTGAAATAAATATTGCAGCAGCCTCCTAACTGTTCTTTCTGCCTCTAGTCTTACTACCCTCCTACCCCCCACACCCAAGCCCTTTACGTTGCGGCAGAATGGTCACACCGAAATGCAAATCTAATCATGTCACTTCCTTGCTTAGAATCCTTCAGTAACTGCCTCTGCTGCATGGCCTGTATGCCTCCATGATCTGGCCCCTGCTATTGTTGCCAGCCTCATCTGCTCTTTCTCTCATTGCTCCTGCCATACTGAGATTTCTTCCGTTCCTTGATACGCTTTCTCTCACATCCAAGGCTTGCACCATGATACTTTCTTCTCATTTAAGACTCATTATTCCCTTTTTATTTAGTTGACTCTTACTTATCCTTAAGGTCTCAGATTGACTATTTCTTTCCCAGGCAGACTCGTTGGCTAAATTGGGTTTCTAGGCATATGTTCCTGAACCTCCATGTGCTTCTCTTGTCACAGTTTTCATTATACTCTTCCCCACTGGACCATGACCTCCTTGGAGGCAGGAACCCTGTCTTTCTTAGTCATCATGGTATATGCACTGTGTCAGGCATATAGTGCATGCTCAATAAATATTTGATAAATAAGGAAGAAAGGAGAAGTGAAAGGAAGGAAAGAGTAGATGGGGAGGCCAAATATACACATGTGATTCCACTTCAGGACAAAGATCTGCTAAGACCAGATTTCTCTGGGTTCATCAAAAAAAAGTGAAAAAAAGGAGGATTAGGAGAGGGATGTGGGTTTGCTTTCCAATTTGTTGAATGTGGCAGAGAGGAAACTAATATTTGTTGAGCTTCTTACTCTGAGTCAGCAATAGTACTAGGTGTTTAATTAGGTATTTCATTCAATGATTTTTTCAAACCCTCATTTATAC
>NW_007744217.1:0-538 GCF_000696425.1 Galeopterus variegatus
CAGCTGCTGGACTTCAGACACAATGGGGTCTGCTATCCGATTTTAATGGTTTTTTCATTGTATGGTGTAATACCCTCCCCTCACCACCCTCTAGTACTCAGTAAAGGCTTATCAACCACTAATTTTATTCTTGTCTTATGTTAATAGACCATAAGGATTAAAGGGGGTTATGACCATAATGGGACAGGGAGAGGGGTCCACAGAAAACTGGATCACCAGGAAGATACAGTGATGCAATGGCCAGGTGCTACCGAAAAGACCAAGAGCACTGGGAACAAAAGTTCAGTGTGACAGGCCACAAACATGATATGAAAGCAACCTCTGAGATTTACCAGCATTGTTAAAAAGAGACTGAATTTCTTATATTTATATCAGAGTGAGACTCATCATTTTTTGTTTGCTTATTCTTTGTTCTTCTGGCAGCTGGCCGGTAATGGCATCCGAACCCTTGACCTTGGTTTTACCAACACCACACTCTAACCAAGTGAGCTAACCAGCCAGCCCTGGACTCATCATTTCTTACATTAAAAAAGAAGAA
>NW_007744217.1:5203-17112 GCF_000696425.1 Galeopterus variegatus
GCCTCTTTAGAGAGAAAGTAAGGTGTAAAAATTAAAAAAGCATACCAAGTGCACTCTAATATCAGTATAGTAGAGACTGCTAATTATCCTTTAAAATTCACTCTCTCCCTCATCCAGAGTAATAAAGACTAAATGGCTGCCAATTCAGAGATAACATTTCTCAACTTACCTTAAGGCTAGAGGTGGTTATATAATTTAGTTAAGGCCAATGGGACTGAAAACAAGTAATGTTTGCAAGTTCTGGGTGATTTTCCACTTAAGACACAAGCTACTTGCCATGGAAATCTCTTTTTGTAGACAAGCTTGTGACCCATCCTCAGCTATACAGATGAGAACTCCTTAGGGGATGGTTAAGCAACAGGATGGAAGAAGTTAATCATGTAGCCAAGCTGCATCCCCAACCTGGACCATTCAATCATGACTCTTAAAAAAGAAAGAAATACTTTCTCTGTATTTCAACCTAGTCTTTGCCCTAGCTTTACTCTAACTGCACCTGTCAATAAAGGGCTCACTCCTGGATTCCCATGGCCAATGAGGCATGTGCCTGACTCACTGATTTTACTATTACAAGTTATAATCATTTTGTGTAAAGTTTTATTTCTTTTGGCATTGCTAAGTAACTACCTTCCTTACCATGGGTGAGTAATTAAAATAAGAGCAGAATGAACTATTCAAAGTTTATGCCGCCGTAAAATAACTTTTTCAAGCCACTCTAACACTTTTATTGTCAACTAATCTCTTTAGTCCTGTTCCCGTGGCAACCCTCTCTCTCTTCCAAATGCAGAAATGATAGCTGTCAGCACCTGCATGTGCTCTTTATTGAGGATTCTGAAGAGCTTTGGTTTAAATGGATTATATTTATGCCAGGAATAAAAATGAGAAAGTATTTAAACTATATATTTATGTATTCATCTAAAAATAATAAAAATAAACCATTACATGTTGACATAAATAGCACATTTTTAAAGAAGAAACATTACCCGAAACAATAAAAATATTTAATGAGAAGAGTGGAATCATTTTACATGTTTACTAATCTCTTAATATCTGCCTTATTAGAAGACACCTCAATTCTCCTATCTGCTTCTGTGTTCAATGTGCTGCCATATTGCATATCCAGTAACGTTTGGAAAATTCCACTGTACACTCTGAAAAAATAAGAGTAAAAAGGGAAAACAATATCAGAGTGTAATTATTAAAATAGTTTTCAATTCATGGCCTTTCTGAAAGGGTCTCAGGGACCCCTCAGTTTCTTACACTTTGAGAACCTCTGCCTTAAGCTAAAAGATATTTATTAAATAAAGAACAAATCTACGGAGGTAAGGGGAGCCCAGGATTGGTTCATCCACTGGCTTGCTTACTGATCAGGTTCTTTCCATCTTTACTGCTGGGCCATTACTACAGGATGTGTCTTTTCTCATTGACTGGCTTCGTCAACACTCAAGACTAGAGACAGAAGGAAAGTTTCATTTCACCAACAGTTTTCACATAATAGAGAAAGAATTCTGATGCCCCAGCCAACTTCTCTCATGCTCATTGGCCAAAATACATAACACACCATTTTGTGACCAATCAGCTGCATGAAATCATCATACTTGGGCTACACACACACATACACACACACACACGCAAGCACACACACATGCATACACACACACACATGCATTCCACATAGATGTAGATCCTTAGTAGTGGTCATCTATGGGTGGTCATATTGTAGCTCATTTTCATTTCCTTTCTTTTTTTGTACTTTTCTGAATTATCCAATTCATTAGTGAATGCGTATTATTTTGTTATAAACACACCGTTTTATGATAATAATTTAGCAAAATTATTCTCATCTGGAAAAAGTTGATGTAATGCAGAAAATTTTCTAGTTCACTAACACCGTTTGAATAAATCTCAAGTGTATCTTAAGAACTAATTATTCTTACTAACTCCTCTTCCTTCTCAAAATAGGAAACAGGGAAATTTTTAACAAATTACCATACATATGCACATATGCAAATGTTAGGTAATTTAATGTGGCCAATTTATATTCTGTGTGATTTCACAGTAATACCAGTGTGGACAGAAATCATCAATGACATTTGAAACTATCTCTATACCACCTTTTCTTAAACTGTAATTACAGTTAGTCATAATCCTGTAGAAACTGAAACAATGCCCTCTCTCTCTCACTGTAATTGATTTGAAGGTCAGGGTGTGCGTGGATAGATAGTTGTTGGTGGAATTACGTTCTCAATATCAAATACAATCTGCTCACTTGATTTAAGCAAGTTCAACACCCTGTTCAAGAACTGCTTCTTCAATTTACCTGTTCAGAGGTCAATATAATTTCTATCTCCAATTTTTCTATTGATTATTCATGTCTAGTATTCCCTAACTCTCCCTAGTGTTCACTCATCCACTCTGTGAAATTATTGACTACCTAAAATGTCCTCACTGTAGTGATGGTCCCTAAAGTACAAATATAAATGAGAAAAGTCCTGCACAGACAGATGTGAAAGATGGGGCTGAAGCAGCTTTTATAAAAAATCTGAAATGGTGATAAAGCAATGATGCAAATATGAATCAATTTGTGGAGGGAGAGGCTGATATTCAAGGGAACGAATCTTTGAGAGTGTCTGCTTTTCCTGTGAAGTGGGAAGCCGTGTCCTCGAGGGAGACTGGACAGGGATGTGCAGGAGATGAGAAGGGAAAGTGCCTGGACACTCGAGTAGAGGGATGGAAGTTAGGGATATTTTTATGGGGAAAACTCCAGAAAGTGAGTCAGAAACAGGAAAACAGATGAACGTTAACTTGAATTCTCCATAACCGCAAAACAACTATGGGATTATGTGATTGTATCAGAGCAGGGAGTATGAGAGGACCTATAAGGTAATACTTCTGTACAGCAGAACTGGCTGCTTCCTATGTATTGAGAAGGAAATGAATGTGCATTTTAACAGGGACAGAGATTCACAGTACCTACAAAAAAATAGAAATAAAAGTAGGAAAAAGAACAACTAGGTTGGACAGGAGTTTGCAGAATCCTGTGGTAACAGTACCATTTCTGATAGCTCGATGCAATGAGGAGCGTCAACAATCATTAACATGTGACTGTTAGGCTTTCTGTCTTTTTGTATTTTATATTTGTGCTCAGAGCTCTAGAGATGTGTCAATAACTTATGCTAGCATTTAAAAGACAAGCTTAATTTAAGATTAAACCCTAATTATATGATATATCATTAACTAAATTAGGAAATAGTGGTTAAACTAAAATAAGCAGTGAAGATAGCAGGCCAAAAACAACTGTAATATCAACATACAACAGTCTGATATTTTACCAAGGATATAAATTTTACTTTAATGCATTCTGGTAATTATGGTTAAGAATTAAAAATAATGCTATGGTTCTACAGAAAAAGCTAGATGTTAATATTAAAGTTTCATAAAGTCATTAAAAATAAGGCATTTACTAAAGATGCAAAATTTCAATTTTCTGAAACTGTTGTTCACTTGAATGCAACTAATTTATGAAATGGGGATGGAGATAAATTTCATCTTTTTTTTTTAAATTTCCTAGCACATATCCCTAAGGAAACACCTGAACTTCATTGATTCCAATAAATAAATGATAGATAAAACAGCCTGAAGTGAAATGATTTGACATGTTTATGTATCTGCAGGGAATGAACGACTGTGTAGCAAAGTTATGTGCCCATAATCTTTGGCTAGTGGATAAGAAAGGTGACGTTTTAGGAAAGATCTATTATTCACAAAGTAGTTGAGTATACTAGTAAAGTGAATCTTCAGAAACACAACTTTAACAAAATTTTGTTCTAATTTTGCTCCATATGCTAGATATTTCATGAAAAAATGAGCTCATGCCACCTCAAAGAAGGGTGACCAAACAACCCAGTTTGTCAGGGACAAAGGGTTCCCATGATGTGGGTCCTTCAGTTTTGAAACCAAGATAATCTTGGGCAAACCAAGACCAGGTGATCAACCTACCTAGAGCTGACCATCGACACCTGAAATGACTATCTCTTCAAACCCCCAAGCCAGAGTATTGACATCCTTGTGCAGGATCCCAAAACAGCATCAACAAATGAAGGGAAGCCAGAGAATATAAAAATTTATAAGAAATTATTTTGGAGTTAAAAAAAAAAGAGTATTGAACTTGTGACTGGGAAAGAACTTAGAACTTTGTTGAACTTCCTTACACTACTTACAATTTAGAATTAATTTTCCTTTGATTTACAGATGGGTGGATGTGACCACCACAATCTGGCCCTGCTCCTTAAGCTCCTAGTTCACATATAAAATTTGGAGGGACAGCAAGAACGTTTCCAATTATATATGATATTATAATTTTCCTCTGTAACCATGGGAGATAATTTTATTAGAAGAAAAACTACCAATATGTGTAGTATAAATATCAAAAGGCATTTGTTCTGCAAAATATTCTATCACAGCACTGCAACTGTTCTTTCCTTAATTTTTAAATGAATGATACAAGAAGAGTACTTTGAGATAATAATGAACGATTATTAACAATCCGCATTTTTACCCACGTCAATCTCTAATATAGTTAAGCCTTTCGAATTGGAGATGAAGTGAAAGTTCTAAGATTGAACATAAACATATTGCAATAAAAGTTAAAAAATAAAAAAGAAGAAAGTCCTTTTCAATTCTAATCTCCTGGGAAATACACATGAGATTATTGTGACTTAGATGATTAGAACCGTTCATGGTCCGAATGCTTAAATAGGCCTTTCTGCAGATTTTTTAAATGGTACTTAAAATTTTAATGTTTCTTTGAAATGTTCTTCTCCAGCTGATAGTCACCAGTTGGAAAAATTTATAGACACTCTCTTTTACCAAAGTAATTTTTAAAAAATTGAATAAATATGAATTTGAATCTAGCTTGTTTAGGATCACCTTTAGCTCCATTACTTTAAAAATTCATCTATTCACAGATTCTGTTCTCACAACAATGGTCTGACCTTTAAAGACATATATTTTTTCATCTTTGTCTACATTAAGAATATTTTTCTCTTGGAATTTTCAAATATTGTTAAAAGTTAATTAGGTGACAAAACCAGATATGATTCAAAAACTATATCTCGCAAAACTCTAGTGAGAATTCATTACAATAGCTAGCGAAGGGCCAATAATGCCTAAAATTCAGACAATAAACAACCTACTGAGTTGGAAAAAGATGGAATTGAGTGTCAAAAAATCTGAGTTCTGGTCCTGACTTTGTCATAAATTATCTGTGCGCTTTTGGAAAAGATTCTTAACCCCTTTGGATTGCATTTTTAAATTCTGTCTAATAATGAAATACATTATGAGATGCATAAGTAGATTAATATAGTCATTGTTTTTAAAAAGAAAAGCAATGTAAAATATTTTATTTTAAAGAAAGGGAAAACTGTTTATAATGCAATTTATATAATTTCTCAATCTATTTATTTGTCTAATTATAATTGTGTGAAGAGATTACTGGAAGAATTATTAGAATTATTACCAGATGTTGACCACAATTGTTTCTGAGTAATGGATATTTTTGTTTTTTATCTTTTTCTTTCTTACTTTCTTTTTTTCCTTTTCTTTTCTTTCTTTTTTTTTTTTTTTTTTTTGTTGTTGCTGTTGTTGGATGTTTCTGTTTCACTTGTATGTTTTACATTTGATCATATTTTTCTTTACCAAAGCAACAAAATTCCTTCTTATTTTAAAAAAGATTTCATCAAATATAAAAATTAATTTAATATATTTTAAAAATAATTCTGATCAAAATAACATCTGCAAAGCGTTTAAAAGCCAAATAATGCCAAAAACTTATAACATAAACAGGAAGTTCCTTGCTTCTTCTCTTTATTGGTTTTCCTTTCATAGTTTACTACTTCCACCTGACTTCTCAGAGGCAACCACTTCCAAATTTTTTCACATTATTCTAGTATTTACCTCCATTGCTATCTGTTGAGTCACCAGTTTTGAGCATTATCCATAGTCATGCACTTAGCAGAGGAGAATTTTAGCTGACTCATCCCCTTCTCCTCCTTTCATCCCAAAATAGGTACCAATTTTTCATTAAAAGCCTGTTTTGTTCCACTTAGGATACAGAAAATTCCCACCCTAACAACAACAAAAAGCTAGATGATCCACAGAACCTAACCCACTTTGTAAGCTCATTTGAGAGTTGATGTCTCAAGGAAACTAGATGAACAGAATGCCAAAGGGTCCAAGCCCTTGTGAGGAGAGACAAGTCACAGGACCTGTTTCACCTCAGACAGAGCAGGAGAGAAAGGGGGGTGGGCAGCATTTTTAGAAAAGTAAGAATAAAATAATAAAATTTTTTCATAAGTTCTTGAGGGCTAAGTGTGGACTAGTAGGACAGTTTAGTATGCCTGGGAGCCCCAGACTCAAAGGGATTCTGTGCCCACTCACCAGCTTTCTTCCACCGGATAGCCAGGGCAGGAGACCTGAGGGAGACCCCTCAATGGTGCAAACATGCCTGGGGTCATGGGATATTTGGCTGCCTCTGTGGGACAGGAATGAACCCTGTAATGGTCTGAATGTTTATGTCCACCCAAAATTCATATGTTGAAATCCTAACCACCAAAGTGATGGTATTAGAAGGTGGGGGCTTTAGGAGGTGATTAGGTCATGAGGGCAGAACCCTCATAAATGGATTAGTGCCCTTATAAAGGAGACCTCAGAGAGCTTCTTTGTCCCTTTCACCATGTGAGGATCCAGCGAGAAGGCACCATCTATGAACCAGAAAGCAGACCCTCACCAGACATTGAATCTGTCGGCACCACGATCTTGGTCTTTCCAGCCTCCAGATCAATGTGAAATACATGTTTCTTGTTTATAAGCTACTTAATTTATGATATTTTGTTATATCAGCTTAAGCAAAGTAAGACAAATCCTAAACCCTCTTTCACAAAGAAGAAATATCTGCTGCTGAAAGAGGGAGATGGAAATTCCAGCCTTGGTACCAGGCAAATGTTGGCTACTAATAAGGGAAGGTTAGAAGGAAAAAAGCACCTATCAGTAGGGTAGGGGAAGAAAACTTGTGTAAGCCTGGGATGCTGCACAGATATAAAATAGATGTCTGCTGCTGATGGAGAAAAGGAAGGAAATTTGCTCACACCAAGATCCAACCATTACAACCAGAGTTTGTTAGCATGGTAGAAAGGGTCAGATATGTAAAGAAAACCTGTTTCCTGAGGCTCAGGTATGCAGGATCTAACTGAGCAGGAGGAAAAGGTCAATTTCTCTGTCCAAACATGAACCTTGTACCAAATCATAAACAAGAGCAGTCTACCAGTGGGGGGAATGCAGAAGCACAGAGACACTTTCTCTATGGTATAGCCATGCAAGACTTGCTAAAAGGACCCAGCAGGAAACTCTGATACTCCAGGCCTCACACTAAGCATAAGGTAACTGCAGCCCACCACTAGAAAAATTTGAAATATGTGGCACACTCAAAGTAATTATAGTAACAACAAAACCAAAATGCAGCTGAACAACTGACAAAATTGACAGGCATGCTCGTTTCCAAGAGTAACTATTATGTACCTGTCTATATGGTTCTTTTCCACATAATATTTGGCATTCTCCAAAAATTATCACACACACACACACACACAAACACACACACACAAAAACACACACACACTGAACATAGCCACTGTTTAACAATAAAACTATCAAGATAGCCAGAGAGTGCTGACTTAGATTTTGAATATATCACAGCAATTTAAAAACCTGCAATAAAAATGCTACAGTTTAGTGAAAAAAACATGCATGAACAAATGGGAGATTTCAGGAAGAAGCTATAAGGAAAAAGTTAAATGGAAAAATGCTAAAAATGCAAAAACACGACATCAGAGATAATGAATTCTTTCGATGGGCTCATCAGCAGAGTGGTTACATATGGGAGAGAATCAGTGAACTTGCAGATAATCAACAGAGAATTATACAAACTGAAACACACACCAAAAAAAAGCTTAAAAAGATAACAGTATCAAAGAGTTATGGAACAATATTGCAGAGTCTAACCTATGTGCAATTTGAGTTCCAAAGGGAAAAAGGATAGAAAATTGAGAGGAAGAAATATTTTAAGGTATAAAAACAAATAATTTTCCAAATTTAATGGAAGACAATAGCCACATTTTAAGAATCTTGAAAAAACCTGAGCAGGATAAATACAACAATAAACACATTTAGACCCCTCACAGTCACCTAAGGAAGAAGTAGTACCTATTTTACATAGAATCTTACAGATTAAAGAGGAAGAGGAACATTTCCTAATTCATTTTATTAATCCAGGATTACTCTGAATCCAAAACCAGATTAAGAAATTACAAGAAAAGAAAACCAAACACTGGTTCATCCTTTTTGAACATAAATACAAATATCTGCAATATCCTAAAATCATTTAATGTAATATACATTGTCAATACACATTGACAAAATTCAACATCCAGTCATGTTAAAAACTCTCAGCAAACTAGGTACAGAAATGAACAGTCTTAATCTGACAGACCTATCTACAAAAAAACTTATATGTAGCATCAATGTTAAAGGTACAAGACTGGTACATTTCCCTCCAAGGTCAGGAATGAAGTAAGGATGTTCACATTCAGCACTCACTCCTATTCAAGTTTGTCTACATAGAAAATTTTGAGGAATCTACAGAAATAGTTACTTAAGCTAATAATTGACTTTGGGGAAGTTGAAGTATAAAAGGTAGATATACAAAATTTTGTTATATTTCTATATAATAACAGTGAAGAATTAGAAATTGGAATTTTTAAAAAGTTTCATTTGCAGTAACACCAAATACATGAAGTGCATAGATATAAACTTAAAATCTATGTAGGATCTCTGTGTTGAAAACTACAAATCACTGAAGAAAGAAATAAAAGACTGAAATAATAGAGAAATATAAGGTGTTCATGAATTATATCTTAGTCCATTTTGAGCTGCTATAACAGAATACCACAGACTGGGTATTTTATAGAGAACAAAAATGTATTTCTTACAGTTCTGGAGGCTGTAAAATCCAAGATTAAGTAGCTGGTAGGTTCCGTTGTCTGGTCAGGGCTGCCTCCTTCAGAGGGAAGGAAGGCTCTGTCCTCACATGGCAGAAGGCCAAAGGACAAGCCAGGTAGATGCTGCATGAAGACCTTCTACAAGGACCTTAATCCCACTCAGGAGGAGCAGCCCTCCCAGCCTGATCATCTTTTAAAGGTCCCACCTCTTCATACTGTCACATTGGCAACACATGAATTTTGAAGAGGACACATTCAAACAATTAGCAGATTAGAAGACTCAATATTGTGGGCTGGCCCCGTGGTGCACTCAGGAGAGTGTGGCACTTGGGAGCGCAGCGGCGCTCCCGCCACGGGTTTGGATCCTATATAGGGATGGCCGGTGCACTCACTGGCTGAGTGCGGTGCAGTTGACACCAAGCCAAGGGTTGCAATCCCCTTACCGGTCACAAAAAAAAAAAAAAAGACTCAATATTGTCAGTTTTCTCAAAACTGATTACAGATTCAATGGAATCCCAATCAAAATTCCAAGTCTTTTTTGTAAAATTCAGCAGGTTGATTCTAAAATTTCTATGGAATGGCAAAGGAACTGGAATGACCAAAACAATTTTCACAAAGAACAACATCAGAGGACCCATCCTGTATGATTTAACAATTTGCTAAAAGGTCAGTGTGATATTAGCAAAAGGTTAAACACAAACTCATTGGAATAGAAGAGTCCAGAAATAAAGAACCCAGACATATATGATCAATTGATTTTGACAAAGGTAAAATTTAATGGAGGAATTTAGTGAAAGAAGGACAGTCACTCCAACAAATGATACTGGTACAACTGGATATTCATAGGCAGAAAAATGAACATCAACCCATATACATCATAGAAAAATGACTCAAAATGTGTCATAGGTCTAAACGTAAAACCCAAAATACATATACATAGAAAACATAGGAGAATTTTTTTGATCATGAATTAGGAAAAGACTTTTAAAATATGGCACCAAAAACATGATTCATAAAGAAAACATTGATAAATTAGACTTGATCAAACTAAAAAACTTCTGCTCTAAGAAAGACACAGTTAAGAGAATGAAAAGACAAGCCATAAAACAGGAAAAAACACATATCTGAAAAACTGCTTATATATGGAATGCATAAAGTATTCCCAAAATTTAATCAAAAGGAAGCAAACAACACAAGTTTTTAAATGGGCAAAAATGTGAATAGATATTCACTAAAGAAAACACACAGATGGTAAATAAATGTGACCATGAAAAGAGGGTCGGCATCATGGGTCAGCAGGGAAATGCAAATTAAAGCCACAATGAGATATCACTACATACCGACTGGAATGGCAAAAAAAAATTGACTATAAAGAGTCTTGGTGAAGAAAAGGACCAGCAGCTCTCGTACATAACTGCTGCAAGTGCAAAATGGAACAGCAGCTTTGCAAAACAGTTTGTCAGTTTCTTATACCTACCATACAATTCAGCACTCCCAAAATTTCACCCAAGAAAAATGAAAACTCGTATTTACAGAAAAACCTACACACAGATGTTTATAGTGGTTTTACTCGTAATATTTTTCTTTTTACTGTCTCAGACAAAACTAATTGCTTGCATCTCATTAATTGCACATGTTTTGTGCATTCCGCCCACTGCTTTATGTGCTATTTCTTCATTTAACAATTTTTTACGTATCAGTAATTCTCTTTAGGACTCTTTTCTATTGTTCTATAGTACTTATCTATTCTTATGGAAAATTATTATCTTAAGAGGTATTAAAAATAAATCTAATACCACCCAGCTACTAAATAAGTAAATAAACAAATAAATCTAGACAAAATATGATAAATCTAAATTAAGTTTCTTTACTTTCTCTTCTGAATTTCTTTGACTTTTCTTGGATCTTGAAACTTCAATGAGAATTTTAAAATCAATGTAGATCTGCACAACTGTGTAGGTAAATATTTAGAGCAGCTTTATTTATGGGAGTGAAAAACTGGAAACAGCCATCTGGTGAATGGATTAACAAACTGTGATAAATCTATACAACTGAACACTATTCAGCAGTAAAAGAGAAAAAGCTACACATAAAATGAGGCTAATAATAGCACGTACCTCATACAATTACCTGAGGACTACTTGAGTTAAAACATGTGCATCCTCAGAATGCTGCTAATATGTAATAAGTTCCAATCATCATTTTTCTTGGATTTGGAAATTGTCTCCTTTGTTTCTATTTAATTTTTTTAAATATCCAGCTAAGTCTTTGCTGCACTCCATCCATTCTGTAAAATGTTTTCTTACTTTACTCTCACCTTCTAGTAATACACAGAGAACACAATTCCAGAACTTTTTCAGGCTCTGGGGGGCAAATGCACTTCCTTCTCATTAGTTCTCCCACCTTTATTATTTGTTTTTGTTTGTTTGTTTTGTTTTGTTTTGTCTTAAATTTGGGACTGATTTTTGGTTTGATTTTTATCAGCGTTCTATTTTATTTTTTATTCATATACTATGGACACACACATATTTATCAATATATATTAGGTTCATTAAAAAATGAAGTCTGTGCTTAAATTTCTTATCCTCTTTTAATGTTGGGTGACTTTCAAGAAAACAAGGGAGTGGACACCTGAATTTATTTTAAAGATGTTTTTGTTCAACCACCACATTAACTGAAAAGAAGAGAGGGCATTAAAAATCATTCACAATTTTACCCATTGGACTGCAATTCTTCTGCTCTCCACAGTTCTCATCTACTCTGTATTTGAATGCATGACACATTAATGCATAGCAACAATTGTATCTGTATCACTGTACTGCAGTAATTTTTTTTTTTTTTTTTTTTTTTTTTTTTTAA
>NW_007744218.1:0-3358 GCF_000696425.1 Galeopterus variegatus
TAATGCCCATACCCAGCACTCTGCACTTACAAAGTCCCAGAAGCAGCAGGTGCTGGGAAGAAGGGAGCAGCACTGAAAGACCCGGCCCCAAGTTCTGGTTCTGCTGCTTCTGAGCTGTAGGGCCCGTGCAGCAGCCTCCCAGCTCTCTAAGCCTCAGTTTACTCATCTCCTCATAGGAATGTTTTGAGGCCAAATGTGTTAATATGATTCAGTGATTAACATATGTGAAACAGTTGTAACTGGGATGGTAGAACAAAGGACTGTCCTTCTGTCCTGTCCCAGGCCCCTTGTGCCCTCTCTCTATGGCCACCTACCATGCAAGATGGTCACCCAGCACCATGTGCAGCCCCAGCGCAGCCCTGCACTTACCACCAGATGGTGTTGGCACCATCTTAAGGGAAAATTGTTCAGTGAATACAAAGAGGTTTCTAAAAGGGTTCGGGTTCTTGATTTTTCCCACTGTAATGAGAACTTGTACTCCTATTTCACGTTGCCATCTGAGAATACATACTCCTTGCTTGTTTCAAAACAGCTAAATAAGTTCTGTTGAAAGAATAATTATGTTCTTAAAACATCTTGATGTTAAGCATTTGTTTGAGTGGTTAAATTGGAAATATATGGTATGAAATCGTTTCGTTGTATTATCGGAATATGGAGGGGGGGGCTCCCTCCACTAAAAAGACATTTTATTAATTGATGTTCGCTTTTGTTTTTCTGCCTCTCTTTTCAGAACGGTTTGATCACCACTGTCCCTGGGTAGGCAACTGTGTGGGGAAAAGAAACTACAGATTTTTTTATATGTTTATTTTATCTCTGTCTTTTCTGACGGTCTTTATATTTGCACTGGTTATCACCCACGTCATTCTTCGTAAGTATGCTGGCGAAACGGTACGTACGCTACCGCTGCCGACCTTGGCCTTCTGATTTAATTTTGATTTAGTATTTTGGTCGTTTCAGGCTTTCTCTTCCGCTCCTTCCTCCAGCCTGCCCTGCAGCTCCTCACCTCCTGCTCCCCTCTCCATCCCTCCCCTGCCCCTTTCGCTCTCCACCCCATTATATTTTACTGGCACTCTAGTGGATATAATAAGGTCTTATTTTAAGTTTGCAAAATAAGATATATACTCCCTTACATGATTTTTCTATAATTTGGGAAGGCTACCATCCCCCTTCACTGTTTATGAAGACTTAGCATGTGTCATCAGAAGACAAAGAAGATATTGATCTACAAAACTATAGCTTGACAAGAAACTCAAATTAACAAAGATAACTAAATTCCCAAATAACTGCTTTTCTTTTGGTCTATTTCCTAGAACTCAAACCCTGGTTCCCTCCCCAAAATACCCTCCAAGCACCTCAACTTAACATAACTTCATCCACAACCCCAACCTGCTTCCCCCTTCTGTCTCCTTCTGACCACACGTATCTGATCACTGAAGCTGGAAAACTGAGAGTTGGCTTAGACCTTCCCCCAACAGCTAATCAGTTACCATGTAAATCAACTTTACCTCCTAAATGACTCTCAAATGCAGCCAGGCCTCTCCGGCCCCATGGCACTTCCCTAGCTCAAGGCCAAATCATTTGTCATCACAATATCCTGAAACCCTGCATCCTCTATCCTCCACATTAATAGAGTAATTTTTCTCAAAATGCAAATCTTGCCTTCATCAGCTTCCAGTGAAGATCAAGATATGGTCCTATCAATAACTGGTTCTTAAACGGTGTTTCTGATTGATATCCATGGTCTGGTCCTCACATAGAACTTTGAGAGACCCCTTGACTGTGAGATGTCTCTACTCCTCTCCCCCCATGAACACACTGAGTTCTTTCATACCTCTATGAATTTTGCATTTGCCAAACTCTCGTCCCACACTGCCCTTTCACGCTTCTCTTCTTGGTGAGCCTTTATCAGTCCTTTAGGATCCAGTCTGAATGTCACTGCTTCAGTAGAGACACATGCAGATCTCCCCTTGGCTCTCCTGTTTGGCCTTCCATGGCACTGGGTACACACCCCTACAAGCATGTGTCACAGTTTACTGTAACAACCTGTTAGCAGGTTTATCATCTCCAGTGATCCATGTGCTCTTGTTCAACCTTGAATCCCTGGTACCTAGCACTATGCTTGCTTGGCTCCTGCCAGGCAGTCAATAAAAGTTTGCTGAATGAAAGGGCAAGTGATTGAGGTCTGTGGCTGCATGGTAAAATGAGAGAGGCATGTCATCAAAGGGAAAAACTGCTTTCTTGTTAACTATAAAGTGAACCAAGGTGTCAGAAAAGTTAAAACAAGGATGAAGAGTGCTTTTAAATCTCAACCAATTTTTAAATCACTCATCACATCTGTCCTAGCTGAAGACTAACTCTAGCAGCCCCCTGTGGCCTGTTAGTCAGAGTATTTCACACTTGGGCACCAGATCCAGCAAATGCTCAATGATCATGGAAGAAATATCTAAAAATACCTTGAAAATATAAATGTAAGATGATGCCCAATAAGAGCACCTGCTAAACATTTTTCCTGTTTGGTACATTAGACCACAATATCAGACACACGACAGTGGTCATGCTGTACACAATGTCCAATATCAGTGGTGGCAGTTTCCACAGGACAAATCCTTTCATCCAAATGTGACACAAATTTGCAATATAAACTTGAGAGCCATAACCTTGGTGAGCTTGCAAGAAGATGATTAACATTTGTTAAAGACCTTTCCCATGCTCGGTGGGGACAATGCCCACAGAGGCTGTGCAGAGGCTCCATTTCTGTCTGTTTTCAGAGTCCCCAGATGGCAAGAATGTAGCCAGGGTCCTATCTATGGATTAACAGACAAAAGAAGCAGAGAGAAAGCCTCGGGCATTACAGGTTATTTTCAAAAAAGCAATTGTTGACACAACTAGAGAAGAAATAGGTACCAATACTTCAGCACACATGACAGGAAAAAGTAGGATTTNCCTCCCTAGAAAAAAGTGTCTGGGGGTAAAGGCTGGGTGTTCTTGCACACAAATCTGTACATGGGGGTACTTCAAAAAGTCCTTCATAGGTTAAAAATATACCTCTGATAAAATGTTCAATTTTTTGCTAGAACATGAGTTAACTGCTCCTGTCATATAAAGGAAGTAACTTTATAAAAAATTAGATGTAGACATAAATGATATTAATAAATATTTGCCTAAGCAAATGGCATATTTTCCCTCCCTGTTCTGAAGGTCATAAGTTTGAATTTCTTTTGTCTCCGAGTCATTCACTTTCCCACAATAGGGAGTGATGAGAAAGAAGCAAATTTACTTTAAACTATAAATTTAAGGTTTTAAACTTCCATTACAGCGCCATTAGCAACATTAAGCACCAGCTCTGCTTCTTGTCCAC
>NW_007744218.1:5214-6788 GCF_000696425.1 Galeopterus variegatus
AAGAATCAGAAAACGTTGGCAAAGGTAGAGAGCTGTTTGAGGGCAGCAGGAGAGCCACCACCTGGGTTCTGCTTGCCAGGTACTGGCCTCTGAGTGGGGAGGACATGATGGGGGGCAGAAGGGAAGAGATTCTGTGGTCTCCAGGACTACTGGAAAGGTGAAGTCTGGATTTCCGTACAGAGGAAGGAGAGTTTAGGCAAGCCATCCAATTTAGGTTGAGTAGGGAAGGAGGAAGCATTGTTTTCAGTTCCTCAGTTTGCCTCCAGACTGCGTCTGCTCTGTGCTCTGCAGCAGGTGCACTTGCTGGCTGTGCCCTGCTGGCCAAGCAGAGATGGACAAGGACACTGTAAACACTTGTCTCTCCTCATTAGCTCTCCACACAGCTCCTCTCCACATCCCTGCCCATCAATCGCATCCCCACCCGTGAATTGCATCCCCCAACACCACACTTCTTTGTGCCTTAGTGGTGGGCAGTAGGCACAACAAGAAGGGGACCTCGAGGCAGAGTTAGAGCCAACTCACTCTCTATCCTCCCATGGTGGGACGNAAAAAAAAAAGTATTAAGCATTTATCTTCCTGCAAGTTATCTGAACATTTTGGACAAAAGCAAATAAAGCTTTTCCTTTCCCCTTGTTCTGTTCCCCACCCCCCAACAACCCTGAGGAAACAGCCCTTTCACCCCATCTGGCTGGGTCCATGATGCTTTCAGGAAGGGCAGAGGGTTTGCCTGGCTCCTATTCTCCCCCTAAGAATCAGAAAACGTTGGCAAAGGTAGAGAGCTGTTTGAGGGCAGCAGGAGAGCCACCACCTGGGTTCTGCTTGCCAGGTACTGGCCTCTGAGTGGGGAGGACATGATGGGGGGCGGAAGGGAAGAGATTCTGTGGTCTCCAGGACTACTGGAAAGGTGAAGTCTGGATTTCCGTACAGAGGAAGGAGAGTTTAGGCAAGCCATCCAATTTAGGTTGAGTAGGGAAGGAGAAAGCATTGTTTTCAGTTCCTCAGTTTGCCTCCAGACTGCGTCTGCTCTGTGCTCTGCAGCAGGTGCACTTGCTGGCTGTGCCCTGCTGGCCAAGCAGAGATGGACAAGGACACTGTAAACACTTGTCTGTCCTCATTAGCTCTCCACACAGCTCCTCTCCACATCCCTGCCCGTCAATCGCATCCCCACCCGTCAATCGCATCCCCCAACACCGCACTTCTTCATGCCTTAGTGGTGGGCAGTGGGCACAACGAGAGGGGGACCTCGAGGCAGAGTTAGAGCCAACTCACTCTCTATCCTCCCATGGTGGGACGTGACCACCAGTTGCACCCTGCCACTAACTCCCACCCTGTGGCCAAGCCAGCGAACACCACAGAGGTGCATCTACCAGTTCTTCTGTTCATCTCGTTGCTGCCGGAGGCCAGATTACGTCCCCTGAAGCACAGTGACTTCACACAGCACGGAGGGACCCAGCTGTATGCAGTTGTTACCCCAAAGTGGGATGGTCAAGATTTCCTCTGTATAGGCATTTACTTTTAAAAGTATGATGTCAATACATAAAATAGAAATTGCTCCTTGTCAGATGCTTCTATAG
>NW_007744218.1:8089-9689 GCF_000696425.1 Galeopterus variegatus
TGAGTAACAGCATCTGTATAGTTGAATGTCCAAGTGACTCATTTAGCCTTGTTTAAAATGAAGTGCTCTTTAGCTAGAAAATCAAGTATAAATTCTTGCCCACCCCCAGAAACCAGTATTGATTGGTGTTAAATCAGATTGGTTTGGGGAGAAGTAGGGCTGCAAGCTCACTTGATTGACAGGTAGTCTATACATAATATTCATGGATGCCCAGATGTGGGTCCCCTTCTAGGAGTGCAGTCACCAGGTGAGAACTGCAGACCCCTCTGTATAGATTCTGTCTGGGGTTGCAGTTGGGCATTTCTCTGGGAAGTACCCATAACCTGTATTATTTCCAGGATCAGAACACCTTTTTGTAACTCTGAACAGACTGAAGATGGTCTCTCTCAAGTCATTTGATTAATGAGGATGATTTCTCATCCCCCCAAACAGTATGTATGGGCATGTACCATAGTATTTTGAATCTTGAAAGATGAATGTTCACCCATTAAGTGTTTGAATGGGTTCCCGCTCCCTCCCCTGAGCCCCCCAGTTTCATGGTGGATTGGTGTAGACTCAGCTAGTGGGACCCACTGACCTGGCTCCTCTGGGACCCAGCTGTCTTCCTTCAAATAACCAGGTAGTCTGCACTTGGACTCCTCACTACTCTCAGGGATAATTTTCATCTTATGGTAGGGAATTCTTAAAGAATGAAGAGCTTTAATATGATGTACATATCATGCACTTCTTAAAATAAACCAGCCCGTGTCCCCGAGAACTGGTATGTGTGGTGGGGGTGGTGGAGGTGGTGGTATTGAGATAGATCTAAAAACAAATGTGGTCTTATACAAGGGGACTTCAAAAGGTTCGTGAAAAATGGAATTAAAAGATAAAAATAAAAAATGTAAACTTTAGGGCCAGCTGGTGGCGCACTGGAGAGTGTGCCGCTTGGGAGCGCGGCGGCGCTCCCGCCGAGGGTTCGGATCCCATGTGGAGACCGGTTCCCGCTCACTGCCTGAGCGCGGTGCGGGCGCAACACTGAGGGTTGCGATCCCATTACCGGTCAGTAAAAAAGGCAAAAAGGGAAAAAAAAAAAAAATGTAAACTTTATTTCTCAACATAGGCTCCATCAAGTTCAAGACACTTTTATAAGCAATGATACCATCCATTTATCCCATCACTGAAGCACTGAGGGTCCTGGACATTTAACCACATGAGTTTAGTCTTTTTTTATGTTATTAACTAAAAAAAAAATGGGTGCCCTTTAAAGATTCCCTAAGAAACAAAGAAGTCAGGAGGAGCCACATCAGGACTGTAAGGTGGATTTCCCATCTCTCACAAAATTGCCCTTGTTTGATGAGAGGAATGAGCAGCATTGTCATGGTGGAGAAAAACTCTCTGGTGAAGCTTTCCTGAGTGCTTTTCTGCTAAAACTGTGGCTAACTTTCTCCAAACACTCTCATAACAAGCAGATGTTATCATTCTTCGACCCTCCAGAAAGTCAACAATCAAAATGGCTTGAGCATCCCAAAAACCCACTGCTATGGTCTTTGCTCTTGACCAGACCACTTTCATCTTGACCAGACCACTTTCACCTCTTGGTAACCATGGCTTTGATTGT
>NW_007744218.1:10159-15342 GCF_000696425.1 Galeopterus variegatus
TTATCCCATCACTGAAGCACTGAGGGTCCTGGGCATTTAACCACATGAGTTTAGTCTTTTTTTATGTTATTAACTAAAAAAAAAATGGGTGCCCTTTAAAGATTCCCTAAGAAACAAAGAAGTCAGGAGGAGCCACATCAGGACTGTAAGGTGGATTTCCCATCTCTCACAAAATTGCCCTTGTTTGATGAGAGGAATGAGCAGCATTGTCATGGTGGAGAAAAACTCTCTGGTGAAGCTTTCCTGAGTGCTTTTCTGCTAAAACTGTGGCTAACTTTCTCCAGACACTCTCATAGTAAGCAGATGTTATCATTCTTTGACCCTCCAGAAAGTCAGCAATCAAAATGCCTTGAGCATCCCAAACACCCATTGCTATGGTCTTTGCTCTTGACCAGGCCACTTTCATCTTGACCAGACCACTTCCACCTCTTGGTAACCATGGCTTTGATTGTGCTTTGTCTTCAGGATTGTGCTGGTAAAGCCATGTTTCATCTCCTTCTACAAATCTTTGAAGAAATGCTTCAGGTTCTCGATCCCACTTGTTTAACATTTCTATTGAAAGCTCTGCTCTTGTCTGCAGCTGAGCTGGCGCAACAGTTTTGACACCCATCGAGCAGAAGTTTTGCTCAACTGTAATTTTGTAGTCAGAATGGTGTAAGCCAAGCCAGCTGAGATGTCTGTGGTGTGGCTATTGTTTCTGCTGTTAATCATTGGTCCTCTTCAATTAGGGCATGAATAAGATTAATTTTTTCCTCAGAAATTGATGTGGATGGTCTGCCACTGCAGGCTTCATCTTCAACATCGTCTTGTCCCTTCTTAAGATGAGCTATCCATTTGTAAATTGCTCATTTCTTTGAGGCATTGTCCCCATAAGCTTTTCATAAAGCATCCATAATCTCACCGTGCTTTCACACAGGCTTCACCATCAATTTGATATTTGCTCTTGCTGCAGTGATAGCAGAATTCATGCTGCTCTCGCAGGACCTTTCTTAAAACTGATGGCTTATCCTTAGTGCCTCAAACTAGATCCTGTTCAGACATGTCATAACAAGTCAGTACAAGTTTATTTTGGTGGGAAAAAAAAAAGGTGAAATCCATGCATGGTTTTTTCATAATACCCATTTTCCATGAACTTTTTGAAGACTCCTCATATATATGTGTTTACATAACAGACAGTATCTCCTTTCTGGCACCTCTGTTTATAGGAAATATAGGATGTTGGTTTCACGTCCGGATTCTGTATCCCTCTAATATCTTTGTAATGCAAATGTGTGTTGTGGAAGGGACCTGGGGACATATGGAAGATGTCGAAAGGGGACTTGGAGAATAAATTCGACAGGTACTTCCTGCCTCCTATGAATGCTATGGGAAGCTAGAGTTAGCTAGAAGTTGGGTGGAAGGAAAGGTGGCCTGGGGAATGAAATCTTCAACATCTGTCCCAGTAAGAACAGGTGCAATGGGAATGTCCACCTTCGTCCCTCTCCCAGCCCTACCAGGGGTGGCCAGCTTGCCGTTAACCTCGCCTCTGTGCCCTCCTGTTTTTAGGGAATCTTGCTTTGGCATATCTCATCGCCAAACCTTGTCTTCTTTCCTAAAGAAGAGGCTTGTCTAAGTCTTTCAGAGAATTGGTTGCATCATGAAAACATGCTGGTCATGTTAAGTTTATAAATGCACCTCAGATCTGGAATCAAGGTCCAGGATGCCAGCTGGAATGTCCTCTGCGGCCTCCAGTATGTGACAACCTTGGCACCTCCCCGCCCTCCAGCAGCTATGCCTTCACTGAGACCGTGTGCCTGTGCAGGATGCCTGTCAATTATTCAGAATATATGTGAGAGACTCAACTCCAAAGCATGGCTCCCATGCCTGGCAGGGGAGGTCTCAAAGAGGCTTTTTGTGACAATATTTGTGATGGGAGGGCTTTGCCAGAACCTTCTGTCAGAACATACGTGTCTGCGCATTGTCATGGTCTGATTGCACTTATGGTCTGTGGAATCAAGAGTGCAGTATTCCCCAGTCGGGGGCAGACAGATGTCCTGACAGAAAGAGCAGCGTGCTGCTGCCAGAGGAACCAGCCACGGGAAGAAGTGCAGCAGGGGAGGGAAGAGGTGAGATGCTCTTATTTATTTGATCCAAAGCAAACTTTATTTTCCCTCTAAAAATCATTCTCTGGGAGAAATAGAGAGTTTTACCTGTGGCCCGGTTTCAGAAAACTCATAAAAATCTCAACTATTTGCCTTTCCAAATAGTATTGCCACATGCAGGTGGTGACCCTTTCCACCCACAGCCAGGCGTTTTCCCTTTGCTGGTGGCACCCAAGCATCTCCTTCACACTCGGGAGCTAGGCAGCCGTGTGGCCCATCAGAGCTGGTGGCAGCCACAGCACAGCTGCTGGACATCCTGCATGTCAAAGGCATTTCAAAGTTTTAGCTTCCTGCTGCTTCTGTAACTAAAGCCCATAAGCTCAGCATCCTAAACAGCATAAGCACATTATCACACAGATCTGTAGGTCGGAAGTCCAGTAAACTCGGCTGCTTTCTTGGCTCCAGGTCCCACAAAGCTGAAATCAAGCTGTCACCAGCCTGGGCTCTCACCAGAAGGCTCTGGGGGGAGTCCTCTTCCAGGTTCATTCGGGTTATTGACTGAATTCATGGGTGTAGGACTGAGTTTCCACTTCCTCTCTGGCTATGGGCAGGGGGCTGCTCTCAGCTGCAAGAGCCCTTCGCATGCCCTGGCTCCCGGCCCCTTTACCTTCAAAGCCAGAAGCTGCAGATCAAGTCCCTCTCACTCTCTGAGTCTCTCCTGCCTCTTCTTTTGTCCTGTTTCTCTAACCTCAGCTGGAAAGTTTCTCTGCTGTTAAAGATTGGCCCCAACCTGATAATTCAGGATAATCTCCTCATCCCATGGTCCATAACCTTCATCCCATCTGCAAACTCCCTTGTGTCATGTAAGGTCATGTAAGGTAACATATTCACGCGTGCCAGGGAGTAGGCTGTGGACATATTGGGAGAGGCCATCATTCTGCCTACCCCAGAGGCCTTCCAGAGGGAGGTACCCCAGGAATCAGGCCCTCAAGTGCAGGTAGTTTTGAGGGGATTTCTGTCTAAATTCATCTGTGAAGCTCACTAGCAGTCCAGGTCACTTCTGAGTCTGCTAGGTCCCCCCTCCCTTTCCTTATCTGTCTGGCCGGTTGGCTCAGTTTGCTAGAACATGGTGCTGATAACACCAAGGTCCAGGGTTCGATCCCTGTACAGGCCAGCTGCCAAAATAAAACAAATACACACACATATCTGTTTACCTATCTGTCTGTCTGTCCTTATATATTTATAACCTGTCACGAGATATATATATATATATATATAACATTATGTTCTATTTATAACTTGTCACATATACACATGTGTATATATATGAGATAAATACATACATATACATATATCATATATGTGTATGTGTACCTATATCTACATGGGTAGGGCTGTGGATCTGTATCTCCTCCCTGGAGTTCAGGTTGAAACGTCAACAGAACATCCCACGAAGCTCTTGTGGAACTTGCCAACCCTTCACAATTTACAGGGAACCTGATTATCATAACTTTGCTTCTGATGATTGGGTCCCCAGTTGGTTTTGTGGCACCTTCATTGACCCAATGTCATGCTGGGATCCTGCCTGGAAAAAGGTAACCGAAAGCTGATGGAAAAAGGTAACCTAAAGCTGAAACCAACATATCCTAGGGCAGCTGCCCCGGCCAGCAGAGCCTGTCTGACAAAACCGCCCCCTTCTCTCCCGGAGAAAAGTGAGGGCTGAGAGCAAGGCTCAGGAAGAGCCTGATAGCAGAACCACCCGTGCCCGGCGGGGGAGAGCTGAGCAGCCCGGGCAGCATGCCCGATGGGGATCTCCTTAGTCCTTTCGGAAGTAGTGGAGAATTTCAGGAACATCAGATGTACCCATGCTCAAAAGGAAGGTGCTGGGTGCTTCTAATCCCAAAGCCCAGATACGTCTCTCCTGTGTGCCCCAGCACCCCACCCCTATTGGGGGATGCGATGACCTCGGTCTGTTCTGACTGTGTGTGCCGTTTGAAATGCGTGCATTGGAGAAGACTTCTTCCTCCAGTGAGTCTGTTAAGGAGTATTGAGCCCTGATGGCTTATCATAAATTTATATTCCAGAAGAAAAAGTATGCTTTGGGTACTACTGGCTTGTCATGTGTTTTTGAGAAAAATATTAGTTCTGGCTTTCAGAGGGTAATGTGATAAGTACAGCTGGATCCCGTGCCATACCTTTTCAGTATTTTTGGTGCCTACCTTTCCTCTGGACACCTGTGTGGCTTTGCAGGTGGCATGGGGATGGCCGGGCAGGTGCTTATGAGGCACAGCTCCCAGTTCATGGAAGAAGGGTGTGCTGACCACAGGAGCTGCTCAGAAATGGCCTGGCTGGGGGTGTTGGAAAGGAGGCTGGTTCCTGCTTGCCAGTGTGGTAGGAGATTCTAGCATAAGATAAATGCAAAACCCAAGACCTCCAACTCCTTCCACTACTGAGACCCAGAGAGTTTGGGAGTGTCTTTTCAGGTGGTTGATTTGCAATGGATGGGAGTGACCTGAACATCGCACACTCGTAAGAGCTGTCCTTCAGTTGGTGGCAGTGTCACCCATAGCTCCATCCTTTCTAGACCTGCAGTCTGTTCAGAGCAAGAATCTGTAAAGTCCCAAGTTCTTACAGCTAGAGGAGGTTTCCCGGCTGCATTGCCAGAGCACAGGACAGGATTGTAGCGTAATTTTTGCAGGTGACCTCCGCAGAGTGTTCTCGGGCAAGACCATAAGTCGAATTTTCAGATTTTCATTGGTCTCAAGTCTCATCTCTTGACTATAATATAAAAAATATATATATATTTTTTCCTTTTTGTCTTTTTTTGTGACCGGTAACGGGATCGCAACCCTCGGTGTCGCGCCCGCACTGCGCTCAACCAGTGAGTGGACCGGTCTCTATATGGGATCCGAACCCTCGGCGGGAGCGCCATCGCGCTTCCCAAGCGGCACACTATAGCAGTGCGCCACCGGGCCGGCCCCTCTCTATTTTTGATGAGAATTAAGAGCACAGGCAAAGATTTCTTGCAGTAAAAGTACTCTGCAAAATATCCAAGGACAGACAATATCACTGATGAAGTGAGAGAGTTTAGAAACAAAAATG
>NW_007744218.1:15875-17110 GCF_000696425.1 Galeopterus variegatus
CATTTTTGTTTCTAAACTCTCTCACTTCATCAGTGATATTGTCTGTCCTTGGATATTTTGCAGAGTACTTTTACTGCAAGAAATCTTTGCCTGTGCTCTTAATTCTCATCAAAAATAGAGAGGGGCCGGCCCGGTGGCGCACTGCTATAGTGTGCCGCTTGGGAAGCGCGATGGCGCTCCCGCCGAGGGTTCGGATCCCATATAGAGACCGGTCCACTCACTGGTTGAGCGCAGTGCGGGCGCGACACCGAGGGTTGCGATCCCGTTACCGGTCACAAAAAAAGACAAAAAGGAAAAAATATATATATCCAAGGACAGACAATATCACTGATGAAGTGAGAGAGTTTAGAAACAAAAATGGCTAATTAACAACCCAAACAAGACACCTTATCAGAAACATCAACATAAATGATGGAAGCGTTGATAAACTAAAAGTTCTTCATCAGGCCCACATCAAACCCAGCAGGACTTTAGGAGACAAGAATAAACCAGCTCCTAAGATACATAAGCCAAGACTGGATGGTGTCCAGTCCAGAGTGTGGCCAGCCAGGGAGGAGGAGGGGAGAGGGTGGGGACGAGGCGGAGAGGGGTGGATGGGGGGCTCCTGTTCAGTACTCAGCAGGCCCCCTCCCATCTACATCCTCAGCCCTGCAGTGGTCTTGGAGGGAGCAGTCTGGCCTCAGAGCCTATGGCCAGTCCCCTCCCCACCTCCCAGTGCCCACTGACTTCATTCCCTCCCTCCCATCTGCATCAGAGAAGCAGAGGCGGTGGGCAGGGGACCTCCTGGGGTCGGTAAGCAGTGGGGCAACTGCCCTACACTACAGACTTTCAAGAGCCCCCTGGCCTTCCCCAGGGAAGGAGATGAAAGGAGATTCTCCCCACCTCCCCCCCCCCAATGTGACACAGCCAGGCAGGTTCCAACAAAGGAGATGCCCTCGGCAACTATTTCCTGCAAAATCATTTTACTGAACATGCACCATGTGCAAGACTGCCCGGGTTCCAGGGTCGAGAACCATCAGCGCAGGCTGTCAAAGCACATTGCGCAGGCTGTCAAAGCACATTCAGTCAAGAGGGCAGAGAGGGTGGGGCGGGATGAGGAGGTAAGAGCACAGGTGCACCGCTCTCCTCTTCAAGGGGCATCGGTGGGTGCCAAGATCTGGGCTCGAACTATGATTTCTTAAAGCAGAATAAGTCTTAAGTGGCATAAAAAAGACACAGGCTGCACTTGGGGGGGG
>NW_007744219.1:0-254 GCF_000696425.1 Galeopterus variegatus
ATATCACATGTTCTCACTTATTTGTGGGAGCCAAAAATAAATAAATAAATAAATACACAAATAAGTGGGGGGGGGGAAGAAGACACAACAATCACAATTCCTTGAAGTTGTTATGACAAGCGAAAAGATATGAAGTTGTTGGGAGGGAGGGGGAAGGAAGGTTTTGGTAATGGGCCACAATAATCAACCACATTGTATATTGATAAAATAAAAGTAAATTAAAAAAAAAGTACATGGAAAGATTCATATTAACT
>NW_007744219.1:1226-2835 GCF_000696425.1 Galeopterus variegatus
CTATAAAAACGAATGAAATCCTGCCATTTGCAACAACATGGGTGGACCTAGAGAAAATTATATTAAGTGAAATGAGTCATGCACAGAAAGAGAAATATCACATGTTCTCACTTATTTGTGGGAGCCAAAAATAAATAAATAAATACACAAATAAGTGGGGGGGGGAAGAAGACACAACAATCACAATTCCTTGAAGTTGTTATGACAAGCGAAAAGATATGAAGTTGTTGGGAGGGAGGGGGAAGGAAGGTTTCGGTAATGGGCCACAATAATCAACCACATTGTATATTGATAAAATAAAAGTAAATTAAAAAAAAAGTACATGGAAAGATTCATATTAACTTTTAATTCTATTTTTCCATGAGCTTTTTGAAGTACCCTTGTATACATCTACTGTATGGCTCAACCATTCCACTCCTACGTAATTTATCTGAAAGTAATAAAAGCGGATGTCCATATAAAACATGAAAAAAAAATAAAATGGAAAATAAATATATAGCACAAATTCAATGTTGGTTTTTTGAAAAAATTCATAAAACAGAGAAATCTCAGTGAGATTGACCTGGAAAATTAATAAAATAAAATAAAAAGCACACATTATTAAATATGGGAAATAAGAAGGAAGACATCAAAACAGATACTGTAGACATTAGTAAGTTTTTAAGACATATTACGAGCATCTTTAACCAATGATTTTTAAATATTAGATGAAGTAATTTAATTCTCAGGAAAACATGATATACTAAAACTTCCCCTCAAAGAATTAGAAAACCTCATTCTATAACCATTAAAGGAACAGGAGTTCAAAAATATTCCCACAAAGGAAACTTTGAGCCCAAATATTTTCATTGGTGAATTTTGTCAAAGAAATAACTCATATTTTAGATATATTATAGAATTTTATGAGGCCAGAGCAGGATTTCTCACTTTTAGCATTTTTAGCCAGATAATTCTCTGCGGTGGCATGCTGTCTTGTACAATATAGGATATTTAGCAACATCCCTGAGTTCTACACACTAGATGCCAATAGCACCCCCCTATCAGTTGTGAAAACCCGAGATAATCTTCAGACATTGCCAAATGATCCTTGGGAGAAAAAAGTCAATCTCAGTTGAGAGCTGCTAATCTAGAATTATCTTGATAAAACATTTGGCAAGGAGATTATGTGACTGGAAAATTATAGCCCAATATGACTAATGTACATTAGGCAAAATTTCAGTAAACTGAAAGGGATAAAAATTATGACCAAGTTGGATTATCATGATAATTACAAATTGATTTAATGTTAAAAATCAATGTGAATAACTGCATATATAATTTTTAAAAATAGGAACTTTTTAATAAGTGTTACAGAAACATTTACTAAAGTTCAACATATATTCATGATGAAAAAATATCTTGGCCAAATGCAAAAAGCAGAAAATATCTTTAATGTGATATAGGGATTTGAAAGAAAGAAAGAGAGAGAAGGAGGGAGGGAGGGAAAAAATAAGAAAAAGAAAAACAACTATAAAATAATGCATTGAAAACATTTTTTGAGGGAAATCCTAAAGCCTTATCTTACCACTTCTATTTAGCCAACATGTAATGCATTTTTTTTTTAAAGAGG
>NW_007744219.1:5335-6398 GCF_000696425.1 Galeopterus variegatus
CCTCGCTCAGCCAGTGAGCGGGAACCGGTCTGTATGTGGGATCCGAACCCTCGGCGGGAAACGGCGCACTGTAGCAGTGCGCCACCGGGCCAGCCCCAAAATATGTGAAACATTTTTAAAATAGTGAAAACAATATTCAAGCAAGAGAAGGTGCTGGGAATAAATTATTAATTGTACCAAGGGAGAGTACAGTCAATTAACCCAAAACCACAGGAGAAGGGTGAGATAACTAGGGGCTGTAGGCCAGGGATGGAAGGAGCTAGGACTTGATTTATGCACAGAAGGAGGATAAAATTCTAATAAGTAGGGAAACAGTGTGCTTGTTAAATGAAAGTGGTATAAAAAGAAAAAGGCTGGAAGATAATTTAGTATATGGTGAAAAGTGACATCGTCTCAAGCAGTGTGTTTTTGTAGAGTAGTGGCATTTTCTTGTTTTCTTTCCATCCAGTCATTAATTACACTTCTCCTCAGTAAGGTACACATGAAGGTAACATAAAGCATGTGTCATCACAAAGGCATGTATGTTTTCACTTAATCCTTAAGCTTAAAATATAGATGACAAAAATGGGTAACTTTAGGCATTCCCCCCAAATACACAGAAGATTGGCAAGGTAGAACTAGAGGATTAGAAAGGGAGAAACGAGAAACTCAGAGTCTTCCTAAAACCTCTGAAATCACACTGTAGAAATGAACAGGCCAGTGTTACTCGAAGCCTGGGCAGTGTAGGCAAATGTCGGTGCCTGAGCTGTTTGTCACTGGTACGTTGAGGGAAGCTCTGAAATTGAGATTATTTAGAAATTTTTATAGCAATTTGATGGAGAAATTTTATGTCTGTTGAGTAAAATATTAAAAAACTGGGTCTTGTATTTATACATCAGTTTTTTATTCACTTTTTTCCTAGGAACTTTTAGTATTGGTTAGTGATGGGTAAGAAATTTTTTACAAAGAAAGGGATCCTTCCCCACAGATAATTTGAGAAGGAATGATATCTAGTTTATCTAGACTTGGGGTCTACACTTAGAAATACTTTGATGGCTGGATTAGACCAGTAAAAAAAAAAAAA
>NW_007744219.1:7147-8958 GCF_000696425.1 Galeopterus variegatus
GAAGGAATGATATCTAGTTTATCTAGACTTGGGGTCTACACTTAGAAATACTTTGATGGCTGGATTAGACCAGTAAAAAAAAAAAAATGAATCTAACATTTTTGTAGCATTTCTGCTAGTGGATATAGTAATAGCACCTTTTAAAAAATGAATCATTTAATTTATTCTTACACTATATCTTGGGAGAATGTCCTTCCCTTGTCCCTACCCCTATGCCATACATAATCAGCCTTCTGTCCATTTCCTCAAATAAAGGCTAATCTTACAAATACTATCTGCTATCTCCAAACACTTGGTTACACTTCCACCACTTGTTTTCTCTGAATCTCAGCACATATTAATGGATGCAGGAAAAAGCAAGAGAATTGGTAAGTCATATAATTTCGATTTTTGCCATTTCTTGACTATTAAATCTTGGGTTTTTCCTCATTATACCCAAAGTGATTTTTTTGGTTTTGTAGCCAAAGTTTTTTCACACATCTTCTTCTTTCCATGTTTACTGGTACTATCCCATCTCAGAATGTCATTTTCTTTAGCTCAACCTTCTACAATAACCACCAGCTGAATTCCAGCCTAAAGCTCCCTCTAGTATACTTTATTCTATTGTAACTGCCAGATTTATTTTCCTAAATAAATGTAATAAGTATATGTAATGAATGTAAAGTGGAAATGTAATTCTAGGCTCTGGAGCTCAAAGCCTTTCAGGGCTGCCTACTGAATTGCTATTACTAAGGTAAAAATTCTTTACACCTGGCATTCTCCACTCTCTGATCTCAACTGACTTTCTGGTCTGATCTCTCATTGTTCCCCATCACATAACTTATGTTGCTCTAACAAACTGAATACTCTTCTTCAAATACAGCATAACTTGTGAAGCCTTTCCTTCAGTCATCAATAGAATACACATCTCCTTCCTTGAGCCCATATTCTCCTCCTTTCCTTCTATGGCATTTGCCTGGAAGACCACATATTTTACTGTACATTATGATATGGTTATTGGTTTTATAGTACACTAGAATATTAACACCTTCCTCAAGGTGTTAATATCCTCACGGTGACTGTGATGGAGATTCCATGAATAGGAGTCTATAAGATGGGGTGAATTGAATTCACCACACANTGAGCCCATATTCTCCTCCTTTCCTTCTATGGCATTTGCCTGGAAGACCACATATTTTACTCAACGTTATGATATGGTTATTGGTTTTATAGTACACTAGAATATTAACACCTTCCTCAAGGTGTTAATATCCTCACAGTGCCTGTGATGGAGATTCCATGAATAGGAGTCTATAAGATGGGGTGAATTGAATTCACCACACATAAGATAGACTTTAGCCTATTCCCACCTGTAACTACTTTTCCACTGCTATTGACCACTCCTACGTATCTAAAATTTGCAGTCTTATATTGATTTAAAAATTATTTCTCATGTATAGGATATGTTTTAATTTTTCTGCTTATACAAATTTCACTTATCCTTCAATTACCTACTCCAACTCCACCATATTCTGTGTTTTGAGAGTAGGAAGTGATTTCTTCCTCCTCAATCATTTCTTATTTCTAATTTGGCAAATTAATATTGAACTTATATGTGTAGTTACATGTATCTCTTTTTCATAGTCACTTTGGACTAATATTTTCTTTCATCGTTTATTATTTCTTGAAGTTTCAGATGTCTGTGACTTGTCTGCCATGTAATCAATAAGACAGATATATGTTGTAGTAGCTAAGAGTGTGCATTGTGGTTCCAGGTTGCTTGGGTTTACCATATTCTGCTACTTGTTTGTAGCATGATAATTTCATATACT
>NW_007744219.1:9293-17103 GCF_000696425.1 Galeopterus variegatus
CCAGGTTGCTTGGGTTTACCATATTCTGCTACTTGTTTGTAGCATGATAATTTCATATACTACTGTGGAGTATGCATAAAGCAAACGTACTTCACAGGGCCTGGTTTTCCAAAGACTTGCAGTTTCAAATATTGACCTTGTAAAGGACAGGAAATTTTCCCCAGGCTATAGTCTCTGTTGTAAGATAAAGAATTGTAATAGAGCAAGGTTGCTGGGTCAAAGACAGATAGGCTACTGATTGATATGTAAAGATACTGGAAAATTGCTGTAGGAAGAAAATATTTGCTAAAATCAAGCTTTTGTTGCAAACTGCATTATGGAATGTCACCTTACCTGTCTTACTGAATGTTACTAGCTTCTATTGTTAAACTCATTAAACTTGTTAAACTATACTTAACAAAACCCCCACCTATGTTCTCTTCCTGTAACTTCCTGGTCTGGAGAATAAATGTGGGAAGAGAACCCCAATTCGTGGTTAATTTCCCAAATGGAAGGAATACCTTGCTCTTGAGGGTTCTGAGAGGTTAACCCCTTTTTGGGGCTTCTCACTCTCAGAAGAGATGGGCTTTGAGTAATCTTTGGCAGCTCCATTACCCAGGGGAAAAGGGGTGACAAATCCGTGGGAGGCAAAGAAACATACTCCATGTGCCTCAGCTTTGCTTATCTGTAAAATGGGAATATTAATTATATTTGCCTCATAGAATTGTTGTCAGAATTAAATGAGCTGATGTAAGTGAACTAGAAAACTGCCTGGCACACAGTATGTACTCAGGAAATGCCATTTTCCATTATCATCCCTGAAAAATAAGGGTGTTGTTATTGTTTTATGTTTTATTTTGTTTTTTTTCCTCAAAGCACATATTCATTCTACATATATGTATTTAGTAGTATAGTGTATTAATATATATTTACTGGAGATACCAGGGTGAATGAAATAATGCTTATATTATAATAGTCATATTTGAACTTTTTACTTTCTCTAGCCTCCTATTATTACCTCATTATTTAAACATAAAAGGCTTTATTGTTCCTAAGATTGTGATGCTTCCAGCCTTCCTGTAACCCATATGCCCAATAAGAAAAACTCTGATTAAAAAGCCAATAAACTTGAAGTTTTAGAAAGCCAGAATAACCTAGAGAAAAGCCCACAGACTTTGAAACTGAAAGACCTTAGTTCATGGTTCAGGTTTACCATTCACCAGATGGTTGAGTTTGAACGCATTAACTTTTCTGAGTTTCAGTTCTCTACATTTAGAATCCATATAATAATAACAACCACTTAGGGTCATTGTGTAAATCAATTGAAATAAATATTTAAAGTGTCTGGCACATAGTTGCATACGCAATAAAAGCAAGCTATTATTGTCTTATGGAAGGGTATATATTTGTTATATACATGAGAGATTTTTACAATAAAATATCCCAGGATGCCTACCCCCAAATTCTGCTTGACTCAAATTAGATCTAATTATTTAAATTTAATTTACTAGAAGTTCATTAGGTAATTTTGAGAACCTAATGAAGTATGGGCTCTTTAATAAATAACATTTAGTAAGTCTTAACAAGGTTTAAATATATAAGCTAATATTTTAACATAAAATCTTCATTTTTTAATAAAACACAACAAAAAACCCTGTTATTTATGAGAAAGTTTATATCTCACTCATATTTTTATGCCAATCCCCTTCCCTGTTTCTCTCTTCATCAATGCCAGCATTCATGGCTAGACATATTCTTAAAGGCCAGAAGAAGCAGTCCTTTCCCCAAGCCCAACCCACATGGAATTGTGTGGAACAGTGGGGATTTTATGCTTCAGCTATGCAGTCTCAAAGCAAATGGATGCTCAATTATTACTTTTTATTCTTCCATTCTAAACGTATTTTTCCAAGTGGTGTCCATTGCAAAAGGCACCATCCTGTCACCATACTTAGAACAACTTAAAGAAAGTTCTCAACATACTTAAGAAAAGTATCTAACAAATATTTAACTAATTTTATCTAGGGATGCACTGTTCAATATAGTAGCCACTAGCCACAGTGGCTATTGAGCAGTGATGTGCTAGTAAATCATTAACAATAAGCTCCCCACTCCTGCCCCCCCATTTCAACATTTAATGATTTTTCTGAAATAAATACTTCCAGAGTGGTAAATTTTCATGTACCAATCAACCATTTTATGAAATTCTGAAAATTTTGCAACCAGCTCTTGCAATCCAGTGATAGCTGGCTCCAGCATGCCACTGAAATGGCTAGTCCAAATTGAGATGTGTTTTAAATGTAAAATAGGTTCTGACTTCCAAGAAGATGGCAACTAGAGGTGCCCAGGGCACATTCCTCATGCTGAAAAGATTGAATGGGCCCACTGCCATTGCTGCTGCAGTTGAGGAGCCATTGTTTGGTCCCAGCACCACTGACCATTGCATAGCAATTCCCTGCAGAGCAGCAGTCTTGTGGGTGGCCCATTGCTGCAGCGTGGACACCACAGATGTGAGGGAAGTGGCTGCAGCCACTGCTGCCTCTCCCTTCCACATTAAGTAATCCCAGATGCTGCCAAGGACACCATGGACACAAGGGAGGCAGTTGCAGCTGCCACCACAGCTGTCACCACTGTGAGGTAACCCACTGCCATTGTGGATGCTGCAGCCAATTGTGAAGCTACTGCAATTGCCTCTATTGCAGTCACCATCATCACTGGAGCTGCCAGGCAATCACCATAGTTGTGCAAACAGACTACCACTGCTGGACCTACCACTGCCAAGCAGGCAGCCTGCCAGAGCCACTGCCACAGCCACAACCACCACAAGGGCAGCCTGCCACCACAGCAGCAGCCACTGTTGCTGTGCAGGAAGACTGCCAACTACTTGACCACACTGACACAAGGAGGATCACTAGTGGAGTACAGGGAAGAAGGTGAGTGAGTGCAGACCCATAACCCAGTGGCCCAACCCAATGGCCCATGGGAGGCAGGAGGAAATATGCTGCCTCTTGTAGTAGTGCACCTCGCAGTGGGAGCTCCATGGGTAGCCCACTTGAGTTCCACATTTGGGGAGAGACACATGAAGAACCCCTAGAGAGTGTAGAAACCCAGGATAACCAGAATAAGGAAGAAAAATCCCAGTGCACCTATCAGAGTCACAGGACACTAGCTGGGGTGCCAAGAAGCCTGCCTAGGGTTACCCACCCCAAACAAAGAGTGACAAGGCATCAAAGTGCTTCTCTTAGGAACTCAAGATCTTGCCCAAATTCTCAATGACCATACACAGTGTCAATAACATCAGCAAGGAATCACTCAGTGCCCCAGTGCCTATGCCACAGTGTTGCTCAGATGCAACTCCAACATTGACTATGGCCAAAGTACCCACACGTAGACTACAATACTGCATCTAACCAGAACCAATACTACTTACTCAACAGTAAATATAAATTACACCTACAGGAGTCTCTCTCCTCAAAGTCCACTCTAGTGTAATAGAAGCAGCAACTACTCTACCAGATGACCAGATATCAACATAGAATTACTACAAATACAAAAATAAAAAGAAAGAAGGAAGGAAGGAAGGAAAGAAAAGAAAGAAGAAAAAGAAAGAAAGAAAAAAGAAAGAAAGAGAAAGAAAGAGACCACCAAAGGAATACAATAACCCTCAAGTTATTGTAGACTGCACAGAGCAGGAAACCCTTGAAATGACTGAAAAGGAATTCTGAGTTGAAATCTTAAGGAAACTCAATGAAATACAAGAAGACACAATTAGATGACACAATGAATTGAACAAAATTATACAGGATATGAGGAAGGAAATTCATGAAGAGATTAATACTTTTAAAAAGAATGTAGTGAACTCATGGAACTGAAGGAATCATTAACCAAAATTAAAAACACAACTGAGAACTTAAGCAGCAGGCTAGACCATGCAGAAGAAAGTATTTCCAATCTTGAAGACAGTCTTTTTCAAATAACTCTGACAGAAAAAGAAAAAAGAACTTTTAAAAATGAAGAAAATCTAAGAGAGCTAACAGACAACCTTAAGTGCAGAAACATCTGAACCATAGGACTTCCTGAAGGGGAGGAGAAAGGAAAAGGCATTGAGAACATATCCAAAGAAGTAAAACTTCCAGGTATAGGGAGAGAAATAGAATTCAGATCCAGGAGGCTCAATGATCTCCAGAGAGATTCAATCTAAAAAGGTCCTCTCGGAGACACATTATAGCCAAACTGGCAAAATTCAAAGACAAAGAGAGAATCCTAAAAACAGCAAAAGAAAAGTGTCAAGTCACTATGAGTGAGTCTCCATCAGATCAAGAGCAGACTTCTCAACAGAAACTCAACAAGCCAGAGAGAATGGGATGATATATTCAAAATACTAAAAGGAAAAAAAAAAAAAAAAAAAAAACCCCCTGCCAGCCAAGAATACTATACCCAACAAAGCTATCCTTTGGAAATAAAAGAGATAGTGCATTTCCCAGATAAACAAAAACTACATGAGTTCACCACCACATGACCAGCCCTACCAGGAATCCTCAAGGGAGTCCTGTGTCTGGAATCCAAAACAATAATCACTACCATGAATACACAAGAAAGAAAAAAACCCATTGGTAGAACAAACAATGCAAATGAGAAAGAGAAAGAAACTGTATCTCACTACATCCCCAAACCAACAAACACCAAAAACAAAAAATGAAAGAGAAAGAAACAAAATATATTTAAAACATCCAAATGAAAATAAATAAAATGCCATGAAGAGACAATACATTACAATAACCCTATATGCGAATGGACTATCTATACACGAATGGACTAAACCACCCACCCAAAAGATGCAGACTTGCCTGATAAGCTAGACCCAACTGCATGCCGTCTTCAGGAGACTAACCTCACCTGTAAAAATACACACAGACAAAGTGAAGGGATGGAAAAAGTTATAACACACAAATGGAAAACAAAAGTGAGCAGGAGTAGCTATTCTTATACCGATAAAAGAGACTTTAAACCAAAAACCATAAAAAGAGAAAAAGAAGGCCACTAAATAATGATAAAGGGATCTATCCAGCAAGAAGATATAAGAATTATAAATATATAGGCACCCAACATTGGCACACCAGATATACAAAGCAAACACTATTAAACCTAAAGAAAGAAAGAGACCCCAATATAGTAAAAGTTTGGGACCTGAACACACCTTTCTCAACATTGGAGAGATCACCTAGGCAACAAATCAGCAGAAAAACACATGACTTAAATCACACTTTAGAACAGCTGGTCTTGACAGATAACTATAGAATTTTTCATCCAACAACCACTGAAAATATATTCTTCTCATCAACACATCGAACATTCTCCTAGACAGACCACAAGTAAGGTCACAAATCAAATCTCAACAAATATAAAAAAAATATATCATTTTGAGTATCTTTTCAGACCACATGGATTAAAACTAGAAATCAATAACAAACAAAACTCTGGAAACTATACAAACACATGGAAATTAAACAAAATGCTCTTGAATGACCTATGGGTCCAAGAAGAAATTAAGCAGGAAACCAAAAAATTTATGGAAACTAATGAAAATAAAGATACATCATACAAAACCTGTGGGATACTGCAAAAGCAGTATTAAGAGGGAAGTTTATTGCAATAAATGCTTACATTGAAAGAATAGAAATTTTTTTGAATAAACAACCTAATGCTACACCTCAAAGAACTAAAAACACAAGAACATTCCAATCCCCAAATTAGTAGACAGAAATAGTTAAGAGCGGAGCAGAACTAAATGAAATAGAGATCCAAAAAAAGACACACACACACACACACACACACACAAATAGTGAAACAAAAAGTTGGTTTTCAAGAAGATAAACAAAATAGCCAAACTGTTAGCTAGGCTTACTAAAAAGAGAAGAGAGAAGATCCAAATAACAAAAATCAGAAATGAAAGAGGAGATATTACATCAAGAATACAAAGAATTACTAGAGACTATTGTAAATAGCTATATGATGACAAGTTTGAAAACCTGGAGTGAATGGGTACATTTCTGGACATATACAAACTACCAAGACCAAACCAAGAAGAAATAGAAAACCTGAACATACCCATAACAAGCAATGAAACTGAAGCAGTAATCAGCTGTCTCCCAACAAAGAAAAGCCCAGGACAGGATGGCTTCACTGATGAATTCTACCAAATATTTAAAGATAAATTAATAACAATTCTCCAAACTATTCAAAAAATTGAGACAGAGGACATTCTCTCAAACTCATTCTATGGGGCGAGCATCAGCCCAATACCAAAACCAGACAAAGATACAACAAAAACAGAAAACTATAGGCCAATATCTTTGATGAACATAGACATAAAAATCCTCAATAAAATATTAGCAAATAAAATACTGCAACACATCAAAAAATTATATACCATGATGAAGTGGGATTCATCACAGGGATGCAAGGATGGTTCAACATATGAAAGTTAATAAATGTGATTCACCACATCAACAAAATCAAGGACAAAAACCATACAATCATCTCAATAGATGCAGAAAAGCTTTTGACAAAATTCAACATCCTTCATGATAAAGAGTTTTAGTAAATTACATATAGAAGGAAAGTATCTCAACACAATAAAAGACATATATGACAAACTCACTGCCAATATTATCCTGAATGGGGAAAAGCTTTAAGGAATGACAGAGATATCCACTCTCATCACTCCTATTATTTAATACAGTATTGAAAATACTAGACAGAGAAATCAGGCAAGAGAAAGCAATAATGGGCATACAGATCAGAACAGATGAAGTCAAACTGTCCCTGTTTGTAGATGACATGATTCTATATATAGAAAAGCCTAAAGACTCTCTCTCTATATATATATGTAAACTGTTAGAATTGATAAATGACTTCAGTAAAGTTGTAAGATTCAAAATCAACATGCAAAAATCAGTAGCATTTCTATACTCCAACAGTGAACTAGCAGAAAAAGAAATCAAGAAAACTGGCTCATTTACAATAGTCACACACACACACAAAATACCTAGGAATAAATTTAACCCAGTTCGTGAAATATCTCTACAATGAGAACAACAAATCACTGTTGAAAAAAATTAAAGAGTACACAAAAAGATGGAAAGACATGACATGCTCTTGGATTGGAAGAATTAACATTGTGAGAATGTCCATACTATCCAAGGCAATCTGAAGATTCAATGCAAACTTCATCGAAATACCAATGACATTCCTTACAGAAATAGAAAACACAATCCTAACATTCATATGGAACAACAGAAGACCCCAAATATCCCAAGCAATCCTGAGCAAAAAATAAATAAATAATTAAAACCAGAGCCATAACACTATCTCATTTCAAATTATACTACAAAGCTATAGTAACCAAAACAGCATCATACTGTCATAAAAACAGGCAGACCAACTGAACAGAATAGAGAACCCAGAAATCAACCCACATACTTACAGCAAACAATCTCTGACAAAGGCACTAAGAATACACATTGGGGAAAAGACTGCCTCTTCAACAAATGGTGCTGGGAAAACTGGACATCCATGTGTTACAGAATGAATCTATACCCATACCTCTCACCATATACCAAAATCAACTCAAAATGGAATAAGGACTTAAATATAAGACCTGATGCTTAAATGTAAAATACTTAAATATAAGACTTGATAAATCTCCTTAAACAAAGCATAGGAGAAGCATTTTAGGAAGTAGGACTGGGCAAAGACTTTATGAATATGGCCCCCAAAGCACAGGCAACAAAAGGAAAAATAAACAAATGAGATTATATCAAACTAAAAAGCT
>NW_007744220.1:0-4043 GCF_000696425.1 Galeopterus variegatus
AAAAAAAAAATTACTTTGAGAAAGAAAAAGTCACAAATATGAGAACAGATGCCCCAAATTTAAATAAGAAATAAGGCACTGAATAAATAGAATAAATAGACTCAGTTACATGAAATCTAAAGGAAGGAAGCAGAAGGGCAAAAAAAGATGACTGAAATAAACATAAAGAAAGGGCATATGAAGTCTTTTTGTTTTAATTTTAGACTTGTTTATCATATGTTGATGTGTGCATAATAATAGAAGTAAATAGACCTGCATTTTTACTATAACAAATAGTAACAGTAAAAGAGATGATAGTTGTATATTGACTAATTGTAAAAGCAATATCAATATGTTTTATGTATACCCATTTCCGTGTATTCACATATGACTATAATGATGATGCTTTACATCACAGATAAATTCCAGTCCATTTGTTACATGGGATGTGTGGAAATATCTATTCAACAAAATAAAAAATGACCATAAGTTTGATTTTATATTATGATAACAAAACATGAAAAATTTGTATTAAAAAACAAAAGATGGACCATAAATAGGGAGAGGCCACATAAATTTCTCTGTTCATCTCAGCTGTGCTAACCAGTTACATAATTTAATTATGGAAAAATATTGTTCTATGTCATGGTTTCAATAAACAGTGGTTACCTTAGCATTTTATATTAGAAACACATTTTGAAATATTCCTATGAATGCCAGGAGCCGTTTATTGAACCATTTGTTGTTTTGTCATACTTAAATGCACTATGAAAATTTTTAACTGTATAAAGTCAGAATTTAATAGTTTGAGAGTTCTATGAGTTATCAGATAATTTACTTTAAATTGGTTTTAAGGGAACTTTTAAGTAAAAATCAAAAGCCAGATTTCTTGGTATTCTACCATACATGTTTCTGAAAACCTTTAGTTTTTCAGTCCTCATAGCACCATTTCACTTACAGAGAAGCTCAAAGAAATACCTAAATACTCAATTGTATTTTCCTTTTTGATTAATGTTTTTTTTTTTGAAGGTTTTCCCCATTCAGTAGTTTAAAATCTATACCTTACATTTGACTTGCTCTCTGAAAAATTTTATCTTCTTCTCTCTTCCCCTCTACATACATATGCTCTAAAGCAGGAGCAAATATCCCTCAGACATCTTCTTTGGAAGTTACTGAAAAGTTCAGTCCATTCATTGTGTGCTCCAGATACCAGCAAATGAATTTCCTTTATTTTTCTCACTCTTTCGTTTAAGAAGCATTTCTTCCTATAGTTCATATTGGGAGCCTGTTCCAACAAAATAGAGCTGAATTTTGCTGTATCCATAGAGTCAATTATTAATTGAAATATTAAAATAAGAAATAAATGACATCCAGATCTTTGAACAATCTTTGAAGGTTTGGGTTTCTTATACAAATGTCAAAAATAAATTCAAAAGTGTATTTACTATTTATCCCAGTACCGGAAATATTTAGGTGATCTTTAACACTACTTACATGAAATTAAGACCAAACGTTTTCATCTATTTATTTACATTTCCCACGTGTATAAGAAAGACTAATAATACTATACCTTATAGAGCTTTACAAAGATAATACAATAAAAGGCTTGAAAACACTATTCCACTGAAATAAAAAGGCATGTCTAACTCAATTTGCTGATTTTAAAAAACTAAAAAGTGTTTTCTATCTATGAGCCACGTCCATAGAGCATACACATAAATAGCTAAGTGAATGAGCTGCCATTTTTGATTTCCTAGTCTGGTTTACTCCGCTTATTTCACATTTACATGTTTCTTTCTTGGTGTTGTACCCAAGTAAGGCTATTATCAACTTTCTGTAGAAGGTTGTTGAGGGTCTTATCCCGGCATGAGTAAAAGAACACAGGGCTAGCTCTCAGAAAACTCTCAGTACATATAGTCATTTTTCTGATATTTTTCTCTCAAGCAGATCTTCAAAGACACTGAAGATGTTCACAGGATCACTGTGAAGAGCAAATTAGATGTTTTATACTAGCTACTATGAAAATCTTGACTTGTTACAACAATGTAAGTTATAAGATGCAATCTTTCTTCAAAAAATACCTGTTTTTAACTAGCATAGTGTTTCAAAATCGATTGTATTTCATGGAACTGAACATTGTTTTCTTCCAACTCAGAGTTTCCAGGTTAATGAAGGAAGATAGTTTGACTGACTTCAAATGTATGTTTTCCTTATACAGCAACCCTCTTTTGATTTGATTTCTCTTGGTAAAACGGAAAGTACCAAGCCCTATTAATCTGCTATGTATCTTTCAAAATTATTCTCTTGGGCCGGCCCGGTGGCGCACTGGAGAGTGCGCCGCTTGGGAGCGCGGCGGCGCTCCCGCCGAGGGTTCAGATCCCATGTGGAGACCGGTTCCCGCTCACTGGCTGAGCGCGGTGCGGGCACAACACCGAGGGTTGCAATCCCGTTACCGGTCAGTAAAAAAGACAAAAAGGAATAAAAAAAAAAAAATTATTCTCTTAACTATTCCCTTTTAGAAGATGGTAATCATAAAACGAAAAGCCTTACCAATAATTACTTATCATCTTGTTTTCCTAATGTATTTATGTACTTAGATATTTATACTTCTACCTCTACATTAAACTAATCAAATGAGAGATGCTGCTAAAGAAATTGCCTTATAAATAAAGGCTGCCCAGAAAGATGATAATATACTTTTCCATGCCTCTGTAATTTTCTACCCAAATAGGTTTTCAATGTGTTGCAAAATACTAGCATATTATCAGTGACATGAAAAATGTGTCAGCACGTATAAATGTGCACTGATACTAATGACTATTATTCATTGTGTTACTGACTCCCAAGAGATTCTGTTTACAGAAGAAAATGTTTGAACCAAGGATAAATAATATGTTTGAAAGATTTAAAACCTTTCATCACTCTTTAATTCTAATATTTTTTATTTAAAAACTAATTATATTTAGAATAGTCATTATAGTCTTGGATATATACAGGTACTTACAGACAAGTTTGAAAACATCAGTTAATTTAGGTAAGTATTCAATTGTTCTTTCTCAAATTATTTATGAATATAAAAACTAATGTTATTTTATAGAATTTCATTTTAGGATCCAGTTTATCCTAAAATTTTCAGAGAATCAAGTAAGGAAAGAATAAATTTTTACGATTTTTTTTTTTAATGACATGTAGTAAAAATTTGTTTGAATAACTTATTTTTGTTGCTCTTCATATGAGTCTTGTTTTTTGCAGGCTTGATTGAAAAGTAAACATTAATATGTGTATAATATGCATATAAAACATAGCACACATATTTATACACACATATAATGTCCATATATACAATATTTAAATTTGAGCTTTTATATGATACCCAAAACCTATTAGTACTCATAAACTATCAGATGTAAGAATATCCAGTATTTATATAATATAGTATCTTACAGGCAAACTACTCATCTGACTTTTTCTTCTTAAGCATTTCAGAATGAGTTTGGTTATAATAAAAACGAAAATCTATGTTGCGATTAAATCCACTTCAGAAAATATGTTTTTTTTCTAAATGGAATTTAAGACAGAAAAATAATCACTTGATGAATTTTCATGCAAGACGTCTAAGTTAGTGATGAACAACAATGAGCTTAACATTTAAGAAGGGAAAATGATAGAAATTACTTATCAAGAAGTGTATTGAAAACAGTGGCCTATAATGTTCATTTAAATTTTGTTTTTATTAATTTATTTATTTTTCCTTGGGAAAGGAAAGCTGTCTGCTTAGATCAAGAATTTGATAAATGTACTGGGCCCTTGATCAGCACATAATGTGAGCATAGTATGAAAAATATTTATGCTACATAAATAATAGATTCATTTCTATGTTTACTAAAAATTATCAAGAAGGGAAAACATGCTTTAATGTAATAGTTCATTAGATTTCCCTTCAGAAAGAAATATGTTAATGCTATTAAAAGGAATTATATAATTATATATTAGAAAAGATAAATGATTTATCTGCCTGATTATTTTTTTTTTTTTTTTTTTTTTTTTTAGTTTTTTTTCCCCAT
>NW_007744220.1:4346-10840 GCF_000696425.1 Galeopterus variegatus
TTTTTTTTTTTTTTTTTTTTTTTTTTTTGCTAGTATGTATTCACCATAAAGTTTCCACAGTAACAGATTTCCTTATGAGTGTTTTCTTTCTCCCTCTAAGTTAACCTAGTTTCCCTTCACATGGGGATATTTTTTCAGGAATAGCTTGGATGTTTCCCTTAATAAAACAACTATCACATTGCTTTTTCTCTGCCGTAACAATTTCCAAGCTTTTTGAAACCACCATAGATATATAACCTATAATAAAGCAGGTTATTCAAGAATCTCTTACATTTAAATTGCTAAATATGTACAATGTGTGACTGTTTGAAAATACTATATTTCAAAAATATCTAGAAAAAATTGAAAAGAAATTCTTGACCATTTTAATGTAACACAGGGTGTATCTGTTTGTTCTGAAGCAGCCAGAAGTGCTCCTAAAGTACATACACTCTCCCAACCTCTGAGGATATTTTAACCTTGTCCTAGGGGTGCCCTGGAGGTAAAAATCCTCGAACAGACATCGCAGGCTCCACCAACATTCCTATTCCTTCAACCAGAGGAGACCATTACCACCTCCAGCATGTTTTGTTTAAATAAATACCTAAGAGGTGTAGGGATCCGAATCCTTTTTAATACTCTAAACTACTCCTTTTCCTTTTAATCTCCAGTGTAGTGAGCTCCTACCACGAAATCTGCTTATAATTCGGAGAAGTTGAGATTGCCAAAATCATGGAGCTAGATTGTAACAGGATAGATTCCTCACTGCTAAATAATTTCTTACAGTGCTCATTATTGTATGTTTCCAAGGGTTGTCTCTATTTTAACAGAATTTTTATATAAGAAAAGAAGTCCTAAAATTAATCATGAGACATAAACTTTGTGCATTATTTTTAAACAACTAGGCTTAATAGCTGATATGGGTCAAACGTTTATCCCTTCCACAGCTCATGTAGAAGATTGATCCCCGATGTGGCAGTGTTAAAAGTTGGAGCCTTTAGAAGGTGGTTGGATCTTGTGAGTCCCAGTCACATGAATGAATTCATCCATTAATGTGTTAATGGATTAATGGGTCATCCTGGGTGTTGAGTGGCAACTTTATAAGGAGAGCACATGAAAAATGCTGTTTCCCCTCCTCACCATGTGATACCCTGTGTTGCCATGGGGCTCTGTAGAGTCCCTACCAAGAAGACCCTTCACCAGATGTGCCCCTGGACCCTGAACTTTCCAGCCTCCAAAATTATAAGAAATACACTTCTTTTTCTTATAAATTACCAGTTTCATGTATTTTGCTATAAGCAACAGGAAATAGACTAATACAGTAGCCAATCTTCTCATCTGTACTAATTAAGAAAAAAAAACAACGTCTCATTTGATATATTGACTATAGATTCCACTTGGTAAAAGATCCAATTTTATTTACCTAAATAGTAAAAAAGTCCCCTTTTACCTAAATAGTAAATACTCAGTATAGAAAATATAATATACAACAATAAGTAATTCAAATGAACTTTTCATAATCACAAAAGGTACTGCTCCCCTAAAATTTTAATCTCATAAATATGCATTATTTTTGAAAATGCAGAGTACATCTATTTCTCTTTTTTGTATGTGACAGTTCTTTTCTATTTATTGCTGTGATTCCCATACTTATTTAAACCCTGAGATGGTACAAGAGATGTTCATTCAATAGGCTTTGGGAGAAAATCATTCAATTCATATGTTCCCATCCCAGTATAAACAACATTCAGGTAAAAATTGCTACTATTCATTTATACTGAGGTATAAAGAAATAGCAGTGGTTGCAAAATTTGGGTGACATGGTAAGTATTATAAGAAGTAAGAAATTACCATCACCTCATCAATTGAATTAAAACATTTAATTTTAATTTGTTACATTCATCCCACCAAGTACTTCCAAAAATGTATTTAAAAAGCATCAACTTAATCATTAGAAAATGAATATCAAGAGATAATTACTGACATATTCAGAAACTCTTAGATTATTATGAAATTTGTTTTAGTTATGGTACAAATATTCAAGTTAAAAATTGAAAGAAATATAATCCTAACCATATGCCACTAAATTGTCCATGCTAGTATATTCACGTCTAATGTAATCTATGTGGCTGAAAAGTTGCATATGGTTGCTGTCATTCAGAATAAGATGATATATGCTTATTTGACTTTAAACAAACATTCTGTGTAATTCATAACCAAAATTATTTCAGTGGAAATTTAAGCAGTAGTGCCTTATGCACAGGTTAGCTTAACTGCTGAATTCTACCAAACTTAAATATATATTAAATAAATATATATATATATATATATATTTAATGCCAATTCTTCCCAAACTACTCCAAAAAATTTGAAGCAGAGATATTCTCCCAAACTCATTCTATGAGGCCATCATCACCCTGATATCAAAACCAGACAAAGACACAACAATAAAAGAAAACTATAGGCCAATATCTTTGATGAAATTAGATACAAAAATTCTTCACAAAATGCTAGCAAACAGAATCCAATAATACATCAAGAAGATTATACATCATGATCAAGTGGTATTCATCCCAGGGACGCAAGGATATTTCAACATATGCAAGTCAGTAAATGGGATAACGCCACATCAACAAAATGAAAGATTAAGCCATATGATCATCTGAATAGATGTGGAAAACACATTTGATAAAATTCAATGTTCCTGCATGATACAAACTCTCAACAAATTAGCTATAGGAAGAAAATATCTCAACACAATGAAAGCCATAAATGACAATCTGACTGCTAGCTTCATCCTGAATGGGGAAATTTAAAAGTTTTTCCTCTAACAGGAACACTATTGCTATCCTATTTAACATAGAACTGGAAGTTCTAGCCAGAGCAATTATGCCAGAAAAATGACATCCAAATTGGAAAAGAATTCAAATTGTCCCTGTTTGCAAATTATGTGATCCTATATATAGAAAAACCTAAAGACTTGACAAACAAACTCTCACAGCTAATAAGCAAATTTGATAAAGTTGTAGGATATAAAATCAATATACAAAAGTCACTAGTATTTCTATACAGCAACAATGAACTAGCAGAAATCAAGAAAAAAAATTGCATTTACAATAGCTACCAAAAAATAAAACAACTAGGACTATATCTAACCAAAGTGGTGAAAGATCTCTACAAAGAAAATACAAAACACTGCTGAAAGAAATTAAAGAGGACACAAAAAGATGGAAAGTCACCACATTTTCATGCATAGGAAGAGTTAACATTGTGAAAATGTCAATACTTCCCCAAGAGATCTACATGTTCAATGCAATTCCCATCAAAATACCAAGGACATTCTCCACAGAAATGGAAAAAGAATCCTAATGTTCCTATGGAAGAACCAAAGATCGTAAATAGCCAAACCAATCCTGAGTAAAAAGAAGAAAGTGGGAAGCATTACCTGACCTCAAATTATACTACAAAGTTATAGTAATCAAAACAGTATGGTACAGGCATTAAAACAGACATTTGGATGAATGGAACAGAATAGAAAGCCCAGAAATGAACCCACATACTTACAGCCAATTTGTCTTCCATAAAGGCTCTAAAAACCTGTGTTGGGGAAAGGATAGCTTCATCAATAAATGGTGCTGGGAAAACTGGATACCCATGTGCAGAAGAATGAAACTAAACCCCTAGCTCTCACCATATACAAAAACAACTGAGAATAGATTAAAGATATAAACATAAGGCCTGAAACTATAAAAGTTCTGGAAGAAAATTCAAGGGAAACACTCCAAGACATAGGACTAGGCAAAGATTTTATTAAGAAGATCTCAAAAGCACAAGTAACAAAAGTAAAAACAAACAAATGTGGTTACATCAAACTAAAAAGCTTCTACACAGCAAAGAAAACAAAACCTACAGAATGGGAGAAAATATTTGCAAACTTATGTCTGGCAAATTGCTAATTTCCAGAATATAGAAGGAACACAAACAACTCAATAGTGAAAAACCAAATAACTCAATTTAAAAATGGGCAAGGGAGCTCAATAGACATTTCACAAAATAAGACTTGCAAATGTCCAATAGGTATATGAAAAAAAGCTCGACATCAGTAATAATTATGGGAATGCAATTCAAAACCACTTTGAGATATCATTTCACCCCGGTTAGGGTAGCTATAATCAAAAAGAAAGAAAATACCAAAAGCTGGTGAGGATGCAGAGAAAGGGGAGCCCTTGTACACTGTTGATGGGATTGTAAATTAGTACAGGCATGGAAAATGGTATGGAGATTTCTCAAACAACTGCAGATAAAGCTTCCATATGACCCAGTGATCCCACTACTGGGTATGTATCCCCAGGAATGGAAAGCAACATAAACCCCCAAATTTATCAAAACTGTATTCACAAAAGCCAAAATATGGAACCAACCTAAATGTCCATTGACAGATGGTTGTTGAAGAAAATATGGTACATATACACACTGGAATCTGCTGGGCCATAAAAAATAATGAAATTCTACCATTCACAGCAACATGGATGAGCTTGGAGAAAATTATGTTAAATGAAATAAGCTAGGCACAGAAAGAGAAATACTGCATTTTCTCACTTGTATGCAGGAGCTGAAAAAAGAGAGAAGAAAACAAACAAGTAAACAAAAACAGACAAACAATAATAAATTGACCTGTTAAAAGGAGAGAGTAGAAATATGGTTACTAGGGTTAGGAAAGGGGAAGAATAGGAGGGATAATAAAAGGCTGATTAATGGACACAGACATACAGCAAGATAGAAAATATAAGCCATACTGGTGTTCTGTAATTCTATAATCAATATTGTTTTACTTTGTGTAACCAAATGTCTAAAAGAGAGATCAAATGTGCACATCACAAGGAAATAATTAAGTTTTCCAATGATGAATAGGCTAATTATCCTAAATAGATCAACATACATTGTATATATGTATTGAAATACAACTCTGTAGCCCATAAATATGTGTAATCAACATTTCAATGAAAAATTTTTTGAAAAACTTGAAGTTACTCTCCAAAGAGATTACTCACACTGCCTTACTTTACACGTCCTTCATAAAATTAGTACCTCTCAGAAGGAAATGGATCATGCTTCCTAAAGATGAGTGAAGAAAATATCATATTATGACAAAAGTAATAGGAAAAACATAACTATTGTGACAATAGTTTTGATTAATAAAGATATTTGTAAATTATTCAGACCATAAAATGGTTCACTGATACTAATAGATTGAATTAGAAAGACCAATTGGGAATTTATAAACAAAATGGAAATTTTTCAGGATCATTGTTCAAAATGAAAATATAAATATGCTTTTCTAATCATGTGAGCAGGAAATAAGCAAATCATAAACTTTTTCTGTTGTTGTTACTGTTATGGACTAATTTCTGTTCCTCTGACCCAAGTTCATATGTTGAAGCCCTAACCTGCAATGTGACTGCATTTGGAGATATGTCCTTGAAGGAGATAATTAAAGTTAAATGAGATAATAAGGTGGGGCACTAATCCAATATGAATGGTGTTCTTCTAAGAGGAGAGAGAGAGAGAGACAGAGATAGAGACAGAAAGAGAGAGAGAGAGAGAGATCATCATGAGCACACACAGAGAAAAGGTCATTTGAGGACACAGCGAGAAGGCAGCCATCTGTAATCCAAGGAGAAAGACCCCAAGAGAAATCAACCCTACCAGTACCTTGATCTTGAACTTTCAGTCTCCAGAACTGTGATAAAGTAAATTTTTGTTATTTAAGCAACAGTCTACAGTATTTTGTTACAGCAGCCCTAGCTGATTAATACAGTTACTTAAAATGTTGTGATGCTGGAATTTTTTTTAAAAAATTGACACTGAAATTGTGTCTCTTTATATTAACTAAAGTTGTGCATTGACAGAACAAAGTATCTTTTGAATCAATCCCATATTTAAACAAAGGTGGATGGCCAGCTCTTCAAGACTCTCAAGAATAAAAATTTATATAGGTTGAGGAACAAATTACAAATGTTCTTTTTAACTTTTAAAAGTCTGGAATAATCTTCAGAGTATCACATAAGTTAAATTTGCTCTACTATCTCTACATTCAAACATTAAAACCTAATCATAAATTTTTTAAAAACTGGAAAAATAAAAAGAACACAATTCCTTCCATTCAAGAGTCCAGAGTATGAGGAAGAGTGGTGACAAACAAGAAACAAGTTTTTAAAAATGTGATTAAGCTACAAATGACTTCTGAGTGAGGAACTATGGGGACACAGAGGAAAGATGGATGAAACTTGCCTAAAATAGAGTTGCTCAAGTTGGAATCCTAGAGTAGGATCTAGGGAAATTGTTAAAAAATTTTAACTTCCTGACGTATATGCAACTGCTTGTGGTTATATGAGCAGAAGTAAAAAGAGAATAATTAGATGTAAGCTATAGAATCCCTTTTTTTTTTTTTTTTTTTTTTTTTTTTTTTGGGAAAGGGGGTCCATTTTCTTGCTTTTGGGTTTAAACACTTTCTT
>NW_007744220.1:11380-17102 GCF_000696425.1 Galeopterus variegatus
GATGTAAGCTATAGAATCCCTTTTTTTTTTTTTTTTTTTTTGTAGTTGGCTGGTAAGAGGATCCATATCCTTGACTTTGGTGTTAAAACACTATGCTCTAACCAAAGAATCCCAATTTAAATTAGCTAGTATGCAAAGGGTATTTATTTTAGAAATATCGCAGAGGTTGACATAATAAAACGAAAGACTGAACACTCAATCCACGGGAAGGGCAAGTGCGCATCTAAACCCCAGAAGCCACTAAACAGGAGGAACTCAAGTACTCCACGACTCTTTCCATCATTCATTGCCCTACATGTCAATTTATTTTCTCTTATTACAGAATATCGCCCAGAAAATAATGTAAATTAACAGCTTACGGGGTTTTAAACCTTAAAGAATAAAAAGGGACACTTTTTTGCTCTCTTTAGAACCAACTTCAAAAATTCTAGAGAAGGCTTTGAATACTTACTATTTTCACCAATCTGTTTTTAAAATAGCCACATGGAAGGGATAATGGGAAGGAGAGGGGCTAAACATACAACAATCTTTGGTATAGATCCAAGAGTAAAAGCTTTCAACTAATTTTAATTAATTATAACAAGAGTAAACTAGGAAGAACAGGAAGAAAAGCACATCAGGCTGGTAAAACAACAAACACAACTAAAAATAAAAGTTATATGTGGTATGTAGTAAAGAGAAGGCATAAAAATAATAGAGTAATGAAGAGTAACATGTGCTGTCTAATTTGTGCTATATACATATTATTGTTATTGGTACTTAGTATTGTATTTGGTATTGGTTTCAAAACTTAATTCCAACGAGCCTTAAGGATTTCAAGATCGTCATTTATGCTATATAATAAGAGTGAGGTTGAATCATAAGTTCAGAGAAAAAGGCTCTGCATCCCCATCAGTAATCAAATAAGTTTACATATCTTTATGAATTTTATTTATTTCTATGTCTACATAAGATATGAATTCAAGGAAAAGTTTAAAAAATTAATTCGAGAGTCATGGAAATAGTACAAATAAGAAAGAGATGATCAAGTTTTAAATATAAAACTATTTTCTGTCTCATTTAGGAATGAGGGGAATGATGGACCTTGAAATACTAATCCAGTATAGAGGTTAAAGCAATATTTCAAAATAGTGAATAAAGCCCTCCATAAATGCAGCAACAATGGTGATCACAGGAGGGAAAAGATTTAAGACACATTAAGCAAGTGGCAAGGATATGTTTTTGTAAACCGTGCATTAAGAAGACAAAGGGAACAACTAGGGAACAGTATATGAAAGAGGAATACAGAATTAAACCCAAATCTGGGGCTTCAGCAATTATGCAAATATGGGTAAAAAACAGGAGGCGTGATGAAAGTAAATTACCTCACAGCATAAAGAATATATTTTAGATGGTGATAAATTCTAACCTGAAGCTCATAGGAAACATGAAAGCTGAATGAAGAGATTGCAAGGAAAGGTTGAAGACCGTAGACTTGGTCAGGTTGCCTAAGTTCAATGTTCTATAAGAGAAAGACTGCTAGAGATAAAACCCCGAGAAACATTAATATTTGGAATATTGGCAGTGGAGGTAGGAAACCATTGAGGAATTGAGTATAAGACTCCAAGGAGTTAGATGATTATCCAAAGGAAAATTATGCCCTGGAAATCAAAGGGAGAGTCCAAAGAGGAATAATCAAATACTGAAGAAAATATGAATAAGAGGACTTCAGATCAAGGTGGCAGAATAGATGGTCACCAGTGTTATTCTCTCTCATAATCAACCAATTTGAAACTATAAAAAAGCAACAAATGTGAAGCTGGGGCCACTAGACCTCAGGGGAAGAGAAGGAGAGACTACGGAGTTCATGAATTAGGGAGAAGCCATGATGAGAGAAAGAAAGACCATTCCAAACATTTCCAGCTCTGGCCGCTTCCAGGCTAGAGCTTCTGAGTTCATGGAGCAGAGGCTGGCAAAAGATGCAGTTGTGCCCTTTGGATGAAGTTGCTTGGAGGCTGTAGGGGAAGACAGGGCCTTGGTGGCCCCCAGGCCAGCAAGACTACTAACAGTGTTCCCATGGGTCCATATAGGAGCAAGGGGTTACAGACAACTGAAAAAAGAAGCCACTCAACGGCCAGTGAGTCATTGCACACTGCCACTCCATGGGAAGTGTTTGGAATATGGGTGGTGGAGGAGACAGGCCCACCAGGGGAGAACTGGGGCACAGCATGGACAGCTGATCTGCCCTCCAACCAGTGCAGGCTCACTCAGTGGAAACTGGTCAGGAATATAGAACTGCATGGGGTGAAGTTTGCTGAAAAGACTCAGGCCCAGACCAGAGTTTCGACACAACACAGATTTACTGGACCTCACAAGACCAGGAAGTACTTACAAGGTCAGCAATTAAAATGTGCACACAAAGCCTTCCCAGGAGAATCAGCAGCAAAGCAGCAATTTAGCTCAACCACAGGGCTCAAGTGCTGGTCACCACGGGAATTTTCCCCATTTTAGAAGTAAGCAAAGGACAACAAATTAGTTCTAGTGCAGAGTTTCAATGGTGGGTGATGGAGTTTGGATGTGTTGTCCCCTCCAAAACTCATGTGGAATTTGATCTCCAATGTGGCAGTGTTGGAAACTGATTGAGTCATGGGGGCAGATCCCTCGTGAATGGATTAATGCTCTCCCTGGGGGAGGAGGGGTAGTGAGTGAGTTCTCGCTCTATTAGTTCCCACGAGACCTGATTGTTTAAAGGACCCTGGCACCTCCTCTCTCTCTCTCTCTCTCTCTCTCTTGCTTCCTCTTGCCATGCGATCCGCTCATACCCACTGGCTGCCTGCAACTTTCTGCCATGAGTAGAAGCAGTCTGAGGCCTGTGCCAGATATAGCTGTCCCAGTATCTTAAGCCAAATAAACCTTTTTTCCTTATAAAATACCAGTCTCAGGTATTTCTGTTATAGCAACACAAAACTGACTAAAACAGTGGGGGTAGCTAATAATCCAACACAGAAGTGAAATAAAAAACAAAGAAACACAGATCACAGACAAAGTTCTGATATTAACCAGTAAAGGTCTCACTTCACCAAAGAACACAAGCCCCTTAGGCTCCTAAGCTGGGGCGGTAGGGAACCAAAAGCCTCAGCCATGCCTCTCCAACCTCAACATCCAGCTGGAAGTACCCCAGGCTTCCAAGCCAGGGCATTGGGGGCCGAGGGCCTTAGTCATTACCCACCAAAGTCTGCATCCAGCCCAGCCATGACCAAGCCACAACCAGAAAGCCCCCTGGTTTCCAATGCTGGAATGAGGGGTATGGCACAGGCCTTGACCATGTGACCATGCCCCACCTCCCTCCTTCCTTTCTTCCCACCCTGTCCCCTTCCCCTCTCCCCTCTCCCGCTCCCTCCCAAGTGCTGCACAACAGAATCTTAGAATGTAAAATAATAAATAAATAAATAAATATATAAAGAAAATATGAATAAGATAAAGTTTAAAAAATGTTGATTATATTTTTCAGTAAGAAGCCTATTAGGCATCTTGGTTAGAGAAGTTTTATTTTGGAAGTCAGACTGCAAATTAAATTTCAGTAGTCTAAGAAGCAAAAGAAAAGTAAGAAAAGATGAAAACTATCTGTAGTTGTCTGAGGAAACTCCATACCATTTTCCATAATGTCTACACCATTTACTAGTCCCACCAACAGTGCTGGAGGGTTACCCTTTCTCTGCATCCTTGTCAGCATTTGTTATTGTGTCTTTTTGATAATAGCCAGTCTAACTGGAGTGAGACAATATCTTAATATGGTGTTGAGTATTTTTTCATGTGTCTCTCGGCTATTCGTAAATCTTCCTTTGAGAAATGCTTATTCAGCTCCTTTGCCCATTTTTTAATCAGGTTGATTGATTTTTAACTAAGTTGTTGGAGTTCCTTGTATACTCTAGATAGTAATCTTTTGTCACATTCATAGTTTGCAAATACTTTCTCTCACTCTGTTGCTTGTCTTTTCTCTCTGGTAACTGTGTCTTTCGCTGTACAGAAGCTTTCTTATTTGATATAGTCTCATTTGTTTATTTTCCCTTTTGTTGCCTGTGCTTTTGAGGTTGTATTCATAAAGTCTTTGCCCAGTCCTACTCCCTAAAGTGTTTCCCCTATGTTTTCTTTTAGAATTTGTATAGTTTCAGGATGTATATTTAATTATTTAATCCATTTTGAGTTGGTTTTCGTATATGGTGAGAGGTACAGGTCTAGTTTCATTCTTCTACATATGGTTGTCCAATTCTCCCAGCATCATTTATCAAAGAGGCAGTCTTTTTCCCAGTGTGTGTTCATGGTGCTTTTGTTGAAGATTAGTTGACTGTACGCATTTGGGCTGATTTCTGGGTTCTCTATTCTGTTCCATTGGTCCATGTGTCTGTTTTTATGCCAATACCATGTTGTTTTGGTTTCAAAACCTTTGTAGAACAATGTGAAGTCAGGTAGTGTTATGCCTCCAGCTTTATTTTTTATTATTTTTTTAAATTTTTTTTTTGTTCAGGATTGCTTTGAGTATTTGGGGTCTTTTGTTGTTCCACATGAATGCTAGGATTGTTTTTTTTTTTTCCATTTCAGTAAAGAATGTCATTGGTATTTTGATGGAGATTGCATTGAATCTGTAGATTCCTTTGGGTAGAATATACAAAGTGTCCCTTCAGCATTATGATTTCCATATAGAATAGAATAGAATATACACAAAGAAATGGAAAACATAATGCCGAAGGGATACTTGTATTCCCGTGTTTACTGCAGCTCTTCTTACAGCAGCCAAAAGTTGGAACCAACCTAAATGCTCATCATCAGATGAGTGGATTAGAAAAATGTGGTATACTTATACAATGGAATACTACTCTGCCATAAAAAAGAGCAAAATACTGCCATTCACAGAAACATGGATGAATTAAGAAAATTTTGTTAAGTGAAATAAGTTGGGCACAGAAAGAGAAATATTGCATGTCCTCACTTATATGTGGGAGCTAATAAAAATTTTTTAAAAAATAAAAAAACAAACAAAAAAGATACAACAATCACAGTAACACATTGAACTTTTTAAGAGAAGAGAACAGAACTAAGGTTGCTGGGGATAGGAAAGGGGAAGAGGGAGGCGGAAAGGGAAGAATTGGTAAAAGGCCATGAAAACTAATTACATTGTATAATGATGAATCTACTAATTATCCTGATTTGAACATCATCTACCGTGCACTGGTATTGATTGATATTCAATGCTGTACCTCACAGATATGCATAATCAACTATGTCCCAATTTTTAAAAAAATGATTTAAAAAAACAAAAGATGAAAACTAGTTTAATTAATACTTTCTGAAAAACTAATAATGAGCACAGAAGACATACGATAGAGACAGGAAGGACTTTACTCTTTGAACACTCAATAGATTTGTAAAATCAAGTAAACATTCTAAGAGAATTTTATAGATCATAACAAAAATGAGTTGAATGTAACAAACACTTGTAACAGTGAAGATGGGCTAAACTAGATGCAGCAATGAAATATCTACAAATCTCAATGGCTTCAAAAACACAAGCAGAACTATCACTCAAAGTACGTAAACATTGCCGAGGGGCATACTGATGGAGATTCTAACTTGCCACATGCTATCATGACTGGTGGTGCAAGGAAAGGAGAATGGGTACATAGGACAGTCTTAAGCTTCTGCCTTATACCGACATTTTATTCGTCAAAATAAGTAGCATAGCCTT
>NW_007744221.1:0-407 GCF_000696425.1 Galeopterus variegatus
GGAGACAGAGCATTTAAGGACGATAAGATTCATATTTTAATTTTTATACTTTTTTTGGTTTTACTAAGCAGGTGGATATGCCATCTCTTGATAAGGAGGAGTAAGTTTAGATTGGTAGGACTTTTAGATATGTTATATGTAAGATTTCACATGGGAAATCCAGATAGAGCTGCTGCTCAGGAGGCAGTTAGCTATTTAAGTCTCAAGGTCAGGAGAGAAGGCAGGCGTGCCGAGGGGGTTGGGGAGGGGGGTATATTTGGCAGTCAATAAGAAACTATACTCTTCCTATATTGCAGGTCTGACTATGTCACTTCCTGTTTAATAATCTCCATTAGCTTCTCCACTACCTACAGAATCAGGTGCAAACTCCGTATCCTGGTCTTCAAAGCACACTATGATCTAGTCTC
>NW_007744221.1:5076-17102 GCF_000696425.1 Galeopterus variegatus
CGCTGTGAGTGCACCGGTCATCCCTATATAGGATCCGAACCCCTGGCGGGAGCGCTGCTGCGCTCCCAGTGCCGCACTCTCCTGAGTGCGCCATGGGCTCGGCTGGAAAATAACCAAATTCTGAAAACTGAACCTCTGTCAGCAAAATTATCACCCAGAAAACATAACTCCCAGCGCCGCACTCTCCTGAGTGCGCCATGGGCTCGGCCGGAAAATAACCAAATTCTGAAAACTGAACCTCTGTCAGCAAAATTATCACCCAGAAAACATAATGAATACATTTACCTTTCATGATTCTCTTTATTCAGCAAAATATGTTCACTCTAGTTTATTGGGCAGATGACTGGATGCACTACAACAGACATTATTTTGGGAATGGTGAACCATTCAGTGTAATGGGGTATCAGCCAAATCCCTTTCTGGGGTTAGGGGTGGTGTGTCTTTGGTAATGCCACTGGAAAACAGGCATGCCTTACATAAAGAGATCTGAAAAGTGTTTATCAGTGTGACTTCTGTGTGGAAATATAAACTCTTCCTTCAACCAACCCCCTCTGCCCATAGAACAGGGTCTTCTCTAGCTTAATTCCTGGTGCTGGTCACTGAGTTTTCGTTTGTGTTACAGCTGTACTCTACACCATCTCCCCACCACACACATGTGCACACACACATACACACACACACTGCAATCTGTAAGCCAGGTGTTTAGGGGGAGGGAAGATGTGGTAAATGAGCAGGGAAGGAAGAGGCAGAGAAATAAATGGTAAAAGACAGAGCTCCAAAGGGCAAGTCTCAGTCAATCTGTTTCAGTTCCTCCATCAATAAAATGAAATCCAGGCTGATAAAGTCCTCCATCCAGGGATGCTGTATTAATTGGCTAATTAATGAATGTAACTCACTCTTAAAAATCCAAAGAATGCCATCAATGCTAAGTATTTTTTTACACAGAAACCATTTAAAGTAATTAGCAAAACTATAGTTACTCTGAATTAGAAAGTAAATTTAAACTTGAGAATCCATTTGGGATGGCAAAAAAAGCAGAACTAATGGTGGTCTAAGCCATCGTAGTGGAGATTTTATTTTGGTGTCGGGTGGTTTGGTTGTGTCATTACATCAAGAAGATGGGCTGCATGTAATGAGCAGGTGCCTTGGTTATAAAAACAAATATGTAAGAGAAAATACATGTGTGCAGGTGCAAAGAATGGAGTAGAAAATAATCCATCTTTACACTAGAGGCTGATGGGCCTAGCCCAGGGCAAGAACTCACGTGTGAGACCCTGGGTCACTAGATCAGCACTAGGATGGATTTTAACGGAACAAAGAAAATTCATCAACAGTTGGCTATCTGAATTCTACAGCAGTGACAAAGGGAAATCCAACAACTAAGCCCCATCTTTACATCAATGAACATAGTATAATTTTGTTTCTATACCCAAGATGACCCAGTGATCAAAGTTCCTATTAGGAACATTTGTCAAAGGGAGCAGAACCCATGGCTTGAATCAAATGTGGGGTCAGGCAATCCAGTTCTGTGGGCTAATAAACCCAAACCTCAGAGGTGTGTGGGCCTCACCAGTGTGGTGGGCAAAGATTCTAAGCACCTCACAGCCTGGTCCCTCCTGTGTACCCATGACATGCAGCAATGAATAAGATGGGATGGATTTATGCATCCAGCACCATGAGATTCATTTAGGGTGAGTCATTCCACATTTATGAAGTGAGGACTAAATGCAAGCTGTAATGCTGGACAATGTGAGGTTACAAAGCTGAATCAGATATGGATGTGCTCTCAAGGAGCTTCTGGCCAAGCTTTACAAATAAACCAATAACAGCCTACACAAATAAATACATTTGCACCTAGCACAGTATTTAGTGACACCAAATACATTGTGGGCACTAAAAGAATGCTGAATAGCTGAACACAAGGCAGAGAGGGGGAAGTACCACGTTTAAGGTAAACACACTGGGAGGTCAGAGTCAGGAGAGGGCACTTGCAGCTGGCAGGGCCAGGAAAGGTTTACGGAGCACCTTATGGGGAGCTGAGCCAAAATGTACAGAGAAATAACAGCAGTGATAACAAACATTTATTATTGCTTATTTTACTGAGAGGCTAATATAATTATTACACTTTGTCCTGACAACAAACCCAATTTACAGATAAGGAAACACATGTAGAAGAATTAAGCAATATGTCCATGGTCACAAAGTGATAGAGCCAATATTCCTGCATTCATTCAATTAGTCATTCATTCATACAGTATTTATTGACCATTTACAAAATGCCAGAGATTATTCTAGGTGCTGGGGATACAGAGCTCAACAAAACTGATCCTGTTGCTACCCCTGTGTTCTCCTGAGCAGAGACCAATAGATAATCTTATTCATTCATTCACTTACTTATTCCAGATAGTGACAAATGCCAGAAAGAATACAGCAAGATAATGGATATGTGCTGAGTGAATGTGTGTGTGGTGTGCGTGTGTAGTGTGTGCATGTGTGTGTGTTTGTGTGACTACCTTAGGAAGAGGGATATGAAAGGCCTCACTGAGGAGGAGTCACTTGAGCTGAGACCTGAGTAATCAGAAGGCGATAACCTTTCAGAAAACCGGGAGAGATCATTGTGGACAGAGAGGGCTGCCAAACACCTTAAGACGGGGACTTGGAGGAGGAACTGAAATCAGGCCATGGAGACTGCACTACATGAAGAAAGGAAGAGTAGGAGATGACCTGGAGAGGGCATGTAGGATATTAGAGTCTTTACTAAGCAATGTGAAATCTTATTTTTTTAGGAGGAAGCTACTGGAAGGTGATATACAGGGAACTGATGTGATTTGACTTAGGCTTTAAAAAGATCACTGTGGCTGCTGTGTGGAAACTATAGTGTAGGAGAAAGGAACAGAAGCAGAGGGATTTGTTGGGTTCTGCAGTGACCTGGGTTAAAGCAGAGGATGGCTGGACCAGGGTTTCAGCAGTGGATATAAGAGCAGTGGCTGGGATAGGGAGATGCCAACAGGACTGACAGCAGGGAAGTGAGGAGTGAGAGAAAGAGAAAGAAATAGTGGATAACTCTTACTATTTCATTTTATTTTTGTATTATTTTCTGTTGTGTTTTGGTTTTTGGCTGAATGGCTAGCTAGAAAGTAGCACCATTTATGGAGATGGGGATTAAGAAAAAAGGAGCAGGGGCAAAGAGGCAGGATATGGAGAAATCAGGAGTTCTGATCTACACATCTGAAGCTGGACAAATCTTTTTGCCATCTGAATGTTAGAGTACAGAGGAAAATTGGACAGAGAGGCTGGAGGTACACTTTTGGGAATCTCTCTGTATAGATGCTCCAAGTGAAATCTCTCTGCTTGCAGAATTGTGCCCATTCATCTACACATCTGAAGCTGGACAAATCTTTTTGCCATCTGAATGTTAGAGTACAGAGGAAAATTGGACAGAGAGGCTGGAGGTACACTTTCGGGAATCTCTCTGTATAGATGCTCCAAGTGAAATCTCTCTGCTTGCAGAATTGTGCCCATTCTGGCTGGAACTTGAAGTGAAAATGAGTAGTGGGAAAACAGATCCGAATAGTGGGTTGGGATTCTAAAGAAATGTATGACAGATTAGTCTCTTGTTTCCTGAATGCTGTAGGGAGTGCAATATCTAAAGTCCCCTAAGTAAGTGGATTTCTGACATTTGCAGAGAAAGATCTTCAAGCTAATTTGAAAATACACTATAAGAAAGAAAAGAAACAAACAGTATGAAAATGGATTGATTTAGTAATTTGTAAGCAAGTGTTAAAACAAAAGATCAAAAGGCTCAGAAATATTTCGATATCTCCATGGGATTGACAGGAAGCTTTGAGACGTGGTGGGCAATGTGTGTAGGAATGGTTTTTCTACAATCACGAGAGACCTTGTTTTAGAGGCAGAGCAAGTAATCTATTCTAGTGAAACATAAAATGAGAAAGTGGATATATTTAAAAGTTATTCAAGAATTAATGCTAATTAGGCTCATACTTTGGCAGCCAAAAAGAGACAATGTAATTTGTTAGATTCACAGTAGGAAGGAATAAGAAGGAGGTGGACTTTCCAACTGCAGTACATGGAAACAATTAACAACATAATGAGTTAAGATCTATTGTGAGGCAGACCCCACTGTTTTAATACTGCCAGAGCAACTAATTGCTTTAATAAAGGGAGTTCTCAATGTCCCCAACACATTTATATTTTAATACATTTTTGGAAAGCAGAGATCTGATTTGATAGTCTTTACTGAACACTGAGATACACAAAGCATCATATTGGTGAGAAGGTGAACTGCATGGATGATGTAGAACCCCTGTCTCCAAGGAGCTTATCTATCAGCTTAGAGTGGTACTCAGGACACCAGGTACACCTGCGATGTGTAGTATCACGAGACAGCACATGAGGGTCCCTGCCATGGTAGAAAGTGCCATTAGGACACACAGAAGCAGGCTCGGTGAATTCTGGCTCGGGGTTTAAAATAGGCTTCATGAAGGAAGAACACTTTGGTTGGATATTGAAGGAGACATACACACACACGTCTTCTGACAAACAGAGAAGGGAATTTAAGTAGAATGTGAGTCCAAATGCAGGACAGAAGCAAAGGAAATGAGGCAGGAGCCGGGATCAGAAGAGGCGATAGCACCTTCTGGGAGCATCTTCCCAACTTCTATATTTAAACAGAAGATGCGAAATTGTTACAACACATATACAAAAGTGTGGCTATCATTTCCAGCCTCCAGGCGCCTTTTTCTCCCAGTTTCTGAGGAGCAATTAAAGAAAGAGGAAATATTCATGTGAAGAAGACATCCTCTCAGGAACTGGGAGAGAACAGAAGGAGCCTGGTGTCCGGAGGTTCTTCATCCTGGGAAAGCTATGGGTTTCTGTGTTTTAATCAAAGCCGTGTAAGTGGCTCTCAGGAACACAGAACCAGTTTTATTGGAAAATGTGGGCCAGAGTTTTGCATAAGTTTAGCTCTTCAAAGTGCTTTAGTAAATTCTTGAAAGCAAATTCAGTTTTATGGCCTTACGAGCACAGGGAAATTAAAAAACTTAAGAATAGTTACTTTGAATGTCTGACCTCCTTAACTAAACAGGCAAATGTATGTATATGACCTATAATTTAGATGAGAAGGAAGGTCTTTTGGGATGGATCCATGTGGCAGGGGGCGGTGCCTTGCTACACATTGGCAAAGACAGGTGGGGGGATGGCCACAGAGGTGCTGGGAGCAGGGGCTTTGGAGTCAGAAGGCCGTAGTTTCACCCTGATGAACTGCGGACTGGGGGAGGTCACCAAACCCTGTGTCTCAACATGTATGTAAAAGGCAGAAAAACAACACCGCCCTCCTGGGCTTGCTGTAATGATTAAAAGTGAGTCCATGTGCTCAACGCAGTCAGCTCTCCATGGGGTCTGAGCATACAAGGGGGAGTCCCTTACTCTCGAAGTGTTCACTGTCCAGAGGGGAAGAAGACAGACAATGAAAATGTATCGTTTATGCAAATCTTCAAATTGATTTCCATTTCTTTAAACCAAAGCATCCTGTAGATGTTAGACACAACATTCAAACACTTAGAAGTTCAAGAGGTGGACAGTAAAAATTTGATAAGTACAGCTTTGGCACTGCCTAAGGGAGCCAAATGCTGACCTTGTAGATTTGCATTCCCCACACAATCCAGGAGTGGGGAAAGCCTGGGGAACCTGGAAGCTGCAGGGGCCACCTCCTCTTCAGCCGAGGGTCTGCTTCATTAGCAGCAGCACCTCAAAGCACTTAGTGTGCACCCTTGACCCTGAGTGGCCGAGACAGAATGGGGTAGGGGCATGTGGTTTCACTCTAAGACAAAAAAAAAGCCTCAACTCTTGTTAAAAGACACAGACTTCCCCACTGAGACACTAATCTAAAGCAATACACAGTTCCAGAAGGGATTAGGATAGCAACGGGCCTTTTTTACTCCACATTCAGGAAGGATTCACACAGCAAGGAAGCACATTCCATATTTTGCCTGTCCCTGAAGCTGGGTGTGTTGACCAAGCCCAGTTCAGTCCCCTTGGGAAGAATTACCCTGCAACACAATAGTGTCTCCCTGGCTTCCTTCAGTAAGCTGTCTTCACAGTTCTGTGTTACTTGTACACACGTCTGTCTCCCTCTACTAGACCACAAGCTGTTTGAGCAAGGTCTAGACATACTCAGGTGTTTCTCTTCCCAATATTTAGCATAGCATACTCTTTTGCACACAGTGGCCATTTACAATAGATTGTTAAATTCATAGGGGAACAGGATTATAGGAGATTTGCTTGCTAAGTGTATCCATGCACCAAAGGAAGCCAGCCCTTTTCCACTACTGAAACCAGCATCGTGAGCTGAGTTGCTTTATACTAGAAACTTCATCAGAAGTAATGCTTAATCCAGAGAGAGAGCTGGATTACTGATGAGATTGTGCTAACTATCTAGTCCTTACTGAACGGTTACTGTGTTTGCAGAGCTAAGTGCTATACATGAAGTATTGTTTAAATCTCATAATAACCCTTTAGGGTGAATATTTTCATATTAACCCCCATTTCACACATGAGGAAGCTGAGGCTGAGATAGGATAATGTAATAATGTTCCTCAGGGCTGGCAAGAGGTGAATCCTCGGCTCAGTCCTAGGACTAATGGTGTCTGACACCAGCTCAAGTGAACTCACTGTAGTCTTATTTACGTGTTCAATGATTTCACTTTGGTAGCTTGGAATTGGCCACAGTGGGAGTATTTACATCATGGAAATCAGCAAACACTACAAATCAGGTCTCTCTCTCTTTTTCTTTTTTGGTAAGCCAGTTCCACTACCACATCTACTGCATAGGGCTGTCTGATTTCAAAGTCTCTGTGCTAACGAACCACTATTATATATGTACTCAATAAATAATGGCATATGAACTCAGCAATAGCTGTGTGTTGAAGTGAGAAAGGCAATGTGTAATGATTAGTGCAAACAGAAGGACTGGTATGGAGGGGGACTAGAAAAAGAACACTGAGTGTTAAGATTTGTCAGGAAATTCCCAGCTCACAGGGGACAAACACTGTATCTGGAATACTGGAGTCACTAGAAAGTTATGATCTGGTCAAGCAGAAGGAATAGTTCCTTACTCTCTACCACACGCTTGAACAAATATCCCTCAAGATCAACCAGTGTCCCTTCTCTGATTCCTGCCATCCTTCTGATATGTGGGAGGAAGAGCAGACACCAGCATTTTGGTGGTTAGAAAGGTATACACCCAATTGTAATGGCAAAAAAATGACATTTTAATCAGCTCCTAATAGGCCTGGTCACCGGTTTGCTAATATTTGATAACTCTTAGGGGGACTGATAAAACGTCTCTTCTCCACACACAAAGATAAGAATGCAGCAGTCTCTGTGGAAGGGGCCTCACTTCTTCATTTATTTGCTACAGAAGTAAAGTGAAAAAGGAGAAAGAAAAAGGAAAGACAGGGAAAGCAGGTACATATAAAGGATGGTATAAAGCAGATATTCCACAAATGATTGCTGAAGGAATGAGAAAAGACGAACAAGAAAGGACTCACTGAGGATTTCAATTTGCTAACCATCTAATAGCTAGAGCTGTGACATCAAACCTTATCTGAGACAGACCAGCCTGGCCTTATTAGGATACAAGGCCCATCTCCTTTTTCTGATGTCCCCTGCATTACATAGTGATGTGTGTGGCCCACTGAGATGAGGGTCAACTAACAAAGCTCTTGGCCAAGATGGCAACTTCTGCTATGCAACTTTAGAGAGAATCTCTCCAAAACATGGGTGATAGACATCCAGAGCAGGAGCTACTTAAAATATAAGAAAGAGACAAGTCCTCAATAACAGGTGAAAGAAAAAGGGAGTGAATGAAGAAAACAATCAATTTCTGGAGAGTTCTAGAGCTCAGCAGGCACCTGGGTAGTAGCCTTCCCCTCAGGCAGGCCAGTCTTACAAAGGCTGGCGGGGAAACATTAGTGGATAAAGCCTGAGCAATTTTTTAAGTCATAAAACCCTAAGACAAGCATCAAAAGCTGATTTGTATGGTACTCTCTAGAGTCCTGTCTGCTATAAAACACTATCCTAAGGTATCTCTAGCTATGGACTTCCATTTTAAGATTCATAACTCTGCAGAAGTTTAATGGAAATCGATAGATCCAAGAATCCTATATTCTTTATAATTAGTGAGAAAAGCCGGTCTTCATCCCAGTCCAGGGTGAGACCTGCCTGTTTCATCAGGTACCCAGGCGCTTTTCCACACACTAGATATGAAAGACAAATATCACCATTTATGCCTCACTGGGCAGGTACATCAAGCTGAATTACAGAGAAGAATGGAGGCAGACTGTAGAGAAAAGGGACAGAAGGAAAAGAGAGTCACTGCTCAGTTCTGGAGGAAGTTACCCAGAGATACTTCACTGCATTCCTGGGAGATTTCTATTATTTCTTTACTTCTTGACAGCTTCAGACAGTGGGGTCTTCACAGGCCTTATTTAAATGTGTATCTTCATGCCTGCCATGTGCCCCTGGCAAAAGTACGGGCTTCATAATTGCTGAATCCTGTTCCTGGGACACGATTTTGTAGATGGTCCATGTCTTGGGCTCAGCGCCCTCAGGAAGCAGACTGAAATGGAGAGTAGCATGCAAGTGGGGGTATCAACAGCTGCGGGGCTGCGAAAAGAGTAGGACCGGGCAGAACTGAAGTGCAACAAGCTCTCAGCTGATCAATTTTGTAGATGGTCCATGTCTTGGGCTCAGCTCCCTCAGGAAGCAGACTGAAATGGAGAGTAGCATGCAAGTGGGGGTATCAACAGTTGCGGGGCTGCGAAAAGAGTAGGACCGGGCAGAACTGAAGTGCAACAAGCTCTCAGCTGATCCAGAAAGAGCTTTGGAACTGGGAAGGCCCTGCAGAGTTGTCCCACCTTGAGGGATGGCGGCCTTTATACACTTGTGGCTATGGGCTGTCCCTGGAGCCTATTCCCAGAGATGGAATAAACAGAGTCATCAGCTGCCAGCCCCACCCCCGCAACCCGCCCCAAGCAGGAGGGGTGGGTGATTCAACCCTGAAGGGGACCACACCACAACATCCACCACATTCCACAGGAAAGAGCTGCCAAAAGTGCCACTCATATACAAACTATTCAAGTTCTTTATCTGATTTTCAGTGGTGTCAATGACTATAGTTACTCTTCAAGTAACCATCTTCATGTACCTTCTCTGCAGAAAGTCTCATCCCTCCAAACTAAATAAAATATGGCAACTTGATTCATCTGCTATTTACATCCCAGAAAAAAACTTCCTCTTTCCCTCCCCCACCCACCACTACCCTCATTGGAAGACAGTATGACAGACCAAACCTTCAGACCGAAGAGAAACACACATTCTTCCTCCAATGCCACTTTCCTCATGGCCCGGTGAATTTCTAATGAAATCCCCATTCAGGCTATTTTACTCCTAAGAGATAAAATTAACCCACAGAATCCAGGTCTACTAGAGAAATAAGACTAGGCATACTTTTCCACAGTTTGAATGTGCTGTGTGGGAAACAGACACATATCATTTCATTTAATGATTTCCTGTTCTGTACATTTAACATTTATTAAGAAACCCTGCTTATGCAGAAGCAGTCTATTTCTCCCATCAAACATGAGGCAAATGTCTACTATTTCCTGTGTTACTTGTTTGGAGGACCAGAGGAATTAAGATCCAGAAACACAGTGGGAGAAATACAGTTTATTTACTAGGCTGCTGGTTGCTAACAAATCAAAGTCTTGTCTCCCCACCTGTGCTATATGCTTAATGGAGGTACAAAATGTATCTTTCCGGTCCTGACATCTTCCAGAACCCCTAGCAGAGGTTGCTGCTAATGTTGGGCCCTCAGTGCTGATCACTGAAAAATGTTATAAGAATTCCCATCTACTGGCTGGACAAAGAAACAATGTAGAAAAAAATATCCATGAACTATTTAACCCCTTGAGAAAAGTACATGCTGTTTCAGTTTGAAATACAGTCATACTGATGTAGGGCTTTTCCAGTTAGGACTGGGCTCTTCGTTGTTGCATTCAAGGACTCAGATGTCCACAACCTATCCTTATTTTTATTTATTTTTAGCAATTACCTCATTCCAAGTCTATTCCTCAGATTTGCTGCTGTCTTGAACTTTCTCCTGTACATGGATCCTAAGCTAAATTATATGAGGGGACTTCAAAAATTTCATGGAAAGATTTGTATTATCTTTTAATTATATTTTTCCATGAACTTTTTGAAGTACCCTTGTATGTTCTTTTTAAATAAGGTTCTATTTTACTTGTTCATAATTATTTATATATCTTTTTTCTAACTCTAAGGATGAGTATATGCATTAAGTGCTCAGCATGTTTGCTCAACTGATTATATGGAGAGTTTTTGAGGTATATTAAAGCAAAAAGTTCATACAGTGAAAGAGCAAAACAGAAAGGGAATTAAAGCATTAGGATCAAAGAAAAGGAGATTTTACAAAAATGCCAAACAGAACACTTGCCATAATTGCCTTAGTTTCAATTTGGGGTCTGAGCTTCCCAGAAAGCAATGAGAAAAAAGAAAATAGGAATTGTCCTAGTTCTTATCAGAAAGAAGAAAGCAGAACAAATCTAATAAAGCTATGCCTAGCATGATTCTGAAAGAATAACTCTCACAGGGATTCTATAAAGAGGAATGCAATTAGCATTTCACAGAAAATGCAGTTGGAAATTGTATGTTTTTTCTTACAGTGTCCTAAAAATGGTGATGGCCGTGTCCTTTTATTGCTAATGTACTGCAAACAAACAGCTACTAAAAAAAGTAATGTTATCAGTGTTGACAATTATGGCTTCATGCCCATATTAAAGAAAAATTTTCCTTCTTTGGGAATACGCGCCTCCACTATTTTCCTGTCTTGAAACTTACCCTTTCTTCCACGCTCAGCTCAAACCTCATGCATGGCCTCCACAAAGGCTTCCTTCCCCATGGTGATACTCATTGGAAGACAGTATGACAGACCAAACCTTCAGACCGAAGAGAAACACACATTCTTCCTCCAATGCCACTTTCCTCATGGCCCGGTGAATTTCTAATGAAATCCCCATTCAGGCTATAACAAAAATGCCAAACAGAACACTTGCCATAATTGCCTTAGTTTCAATTTGGGGTCTGAGCTTCCCAGAAAGCAATGAGAAAAAAGAAAATAGGAATTGTCCTAGTTCTTATCAGAAAGAAGAAAGCAGAACAAATCTAATAAAGCTATGCCTAGCATGATTCTGAAAGAATAACTCTCACAGGGATTCTATAAAGAGGAATGCAATTAGCATTTCACAGAAAATGCAGTTGGAAATTGTATGTTTTTTCTTACAGTGTCCTAAAAATGGTGATGGCCGTGTCCTTTTATTGCTAATGTACTGCAAACAAACAGCTACTAAAAAAAGAAATGTTATCAGTGTTGACAATTATGGCTTCATGCCCATATTAAAGAAAAATTTTCCTTCTTTGGGAATACGCGCCTCCACTATTTTCCTGTCTTGAAACTTACCCTTTCTTCCACGCTCAGCTCAAACCTCATGCATGGCCTCCACAAAGGCTTCCTTCCCCATGGTGATATTATTAGTTCTCATTAATATTATGTATATGGAACTTGCCATTTTTATTTAGATATTTCTTTAAGGTTGTTCAGTAAGTATGCCTTTCCCCTCTTTTAGATAGTGCTGTATGTTAAAGGTGGCTGCCATATTTTTTGCTACTTCTCCCATGGAGAGGAGGAGTTTAATTACCCTACACTGAATCTGGGCTGGCCTTAGAAGCTTGCCTGACCAACAGAATATGGTGGAAATAATATTAAGCCAATTCCAGGTTTATCATCTCAAACAACTGGCAAGTTCTGTCTTGCTTTCCTGAGTTGTCATACTGTGGGAATCCCAAGGCACAAGAAGAGGCCATGTGCAGGAGTTCTGATCAATAGTCCCAGCTGAGCCCAGGCTTCCATCCATCCCTGCCATGGGCGA
>NW_007744222.1:0-600 GCF_000696425.1 Galeopterus variegatus
ACGCATCAGGTGAAGGCTTTCTTTGGTACTTCAGTGACGGCAGTGGATCACATTACAACATTGTGGAGCAGAGAAAGACTGACCTCCTCCTTTACTCTCTTGTTCAAGCCCTCAGAACCATGCCCATGACCACCATTATTAATCCATTCACTACTGCAGGGTCCTACAATCTAATCACCTTCTCAAGGCCCCATCTTTCAATGACCGTAATAGAATTTCCCACCCTCAACAGTTACAGCGAGAATTAAATTTGGGGGAACAATCAACCCAAGGCATTCCACACCTGGCCCCCCAAAACTCATGTTCTTTTCACACACAAATACATTTATTTTGTCCCTAAAATCTTAACTTGTTTCAATTCAAAAGTCCAAAGTTCAAAGTCCAGTCTATGAAATCAAAACAAGTTATCAACTTCTAAGATACAATGGTGGGACAAACATAGGATACATATTCCTGTTCAAAAAGGGAGAAATAGGCCAAAAGAAAGGTGTAACAGGTCCAAAAAAAGTCCAAAAACCAGCAGGGCAAACATTAAATTTTACAGCTGGTGAATCATGTACCTTGACTCCGTGTTCAATGTCCTCTACATGCTGGTGTTAG
>NW_007744222.1:2479-3203 GCF_000696425.1 Galeopterus variegatus
TGGTGCTGATGGGGTTTCTCTGCTGTAACTCCGACCCATGTTTCCCCTCAGCATTGCTCTAATGAAGACTCTCTGCAGTAACACTGGCCCTGTGACAGATCTCTTCCTGGGCCCCCAGACTTTTCTATACATCTTTTGAAGTCGGGGTGGAGATTCCCAAGCCTCCACAAGTCTGGCATTCTGTGAGCCTGCAGACCAAACACCATGTGGACATCACCAAGGCACATGGCTTGTATTTTCCAAAGCCACAGGTCCAGTCGCAACTGGGGCAAAGTTAGCCACAACTAGAGCAGCCAAAGTAGCAGGGGTACTGGTGCATGGACCAGCATTATGAGGTGGCCCTGGGCAGTAAGTCCATGGAAGGTGCCTTGGCCTGTTCCCCAAAACCATTCTGTCTCCCTAGGCCTTTGGGCATGTAATGGAAGGGTTGGCCCCAGAAGCTTCTGCAATGCCTTCAGGGCCTTTTCCCCTTCTCTGATAATTCCTTTCTTTTGTACTAATCTTCTTAGCACCATTGCATTTTTCTCCTAAAAATGCTCTCTGCTTCTCTACCACAAGGCCAGGCTGTAAATTTTCCAAATCTTTACACTCTGCTCCCCTTTTAAATTCTGGCTTTATGCCATTGCCTCTGCTACCGTAACTCAGCGTAGGCTGTTACAAGTAGACATGCAGCTTCCTTAATGCTTTGCTGCTTAGAAATTTCTTCTGCCAAATACTCTGGTTC
>NW_007744222.1:4135-8668 GCF_000696425.1 Galeopterus variegatus
TTTCCCATCCTCAACAGTTAGAGTGGAATTAAGTTTTAGGGGAACATTCAACCCAAGGCACTTCTCTAGATATCTAACCAAGAAAAATGAAAACATATGCCAACACAAAGACTTGTACATAAATATTTATAGCAGCATTATTCACAACAGCCAAAAAGTTAAAACAACCTAAGTGTCCATCACCTTGTGAATAGATAAATAAAATGTGGCATATCCATTGTATTAGTTTCATGTGGATGCTATAACAAATTACCACAAACTTTGCAGTTTAAAACAACAGAAACTTATTTTCTCACAGTTCTAGAGGCCAGAAGTCTGAAATCAAGGTATCAACAGGGCCATCCTCCATCCAGAGTTTCTAGTATAAAGTCCCATCCAGTCTCTTACAACTTCTGGTGACTGTTAACATTCCCTGGCATTTGTTGGCTTGTAGCCACATTCTCTAAATCTCTGGCTCCATCTTCACATTGCCTTCTTTTGTGCCCTCTGTCAAATCTTCCCAATGTGTCTCCTATAAGGACACTTGCCCTTGACTTAGGCACCACCCCCCCATAAACAAATATGATCTCTTCATCTCAAGATCCTTACCATCTAACGGCAGCAGAATACAAGTTTTCCTCATGTGCACATGGAACATTCTTCAGGATAAATCATATGTTATGACATAAAAGAAGTCTTAATAAACTTAAGAGGACAAAAATTGTATCAAGTATCTTTTCCAATCACATGGTATGAAACTACAAATCAATAATAGGAGGAATTTTGGAAAATTCACAAATATCTAGAAGTTAAATAACATGCTCTTGAACAACCAATAGGTCAAATAAAAAATTAAAAGGGAAATTTTAAAATATCTTGAGACAAACAAAAATGGAAACAATATATCAAAACTTATGGGACACAGTGAAAGCAGTTCTAAGAGGAAAATTTATAGCAAAAAACACCTACATCAAAAAGAAGAAAGATCTCAGATAAATAACGTAATATTATACCTCAAGGAAGTAGAAAAAGAACAAACTAAGCCCAAAGTTAGTAGAAGGAAGGAAATAATAAAGATCAGAGCAGAAATAAGGGAAATAGAGACTAGAAAAACAATAGAAAAGATCAACAAAACTAAGAGTTGGTTCTCTGAAAAGAAAAGCAAAATTGGCAAACCTTTAGCTAGGCTGAGGAAAAAGGGAGATGATTCAAATAAACATCTCTGAAAAGAAAAGCAAAATTGGCAAACCTTTAGCTAGGCTGAGGAAAAAGGGAGATGATTCAAATAAACAAAATTGGAAATGAAAGAGGAGACATACAACTGATACCACAGAAATGTACAAAGGATCATAAGAGACTACCATGAACAAACCAGTATATTGGATAACCTAGAAGAAATGGATAAATCCCTAGATATGTACAACCTACCAAGAATGAGTTATGAAGAAATAGAAAATTTGCACAAACCAATAATTAGTAAGGAGATTGAAGCAATAATAAAAAGTCTCCCATCAAAGAAAAGCTCAGGAGCTGATGGTTTCACTGCTGAATTCAACCAAACACTTAAAGAACTAATACCAATCTTTCTCAAAGTCTTCTAAAACGTTGAAGAGGAGGGAATACTTCCAAACTCATTTAATGAGACCACCATTACCCTGATACCAAAGCCAGACAAGGACACAGCAAGAAAAGAAAACTACAGGCCAATATCCCAGATGAACATACATGAAAAAATCCTCAGGAAAATGATAGCAAACCAAATTCAACAGCATTATTCACCATGATCAACTGGTATGTGTGGGTGGCTCAACATACACAAATCAATAAATGTGATATACCACATTAAAAGAGTGAAGGACAAAAACCATATGGTCATCTCAACAGGTGCAGAAAAAGCATGTGACAAAATTCAACATTCTTTTACAAAAAACCCTCAAGAAATTAGATATAGAAAAGGAATGTACCTTAATACAATAAAAGCCATATATGACAAGCTCACAACTAACATCATACTCTGTGGTGAAAAGTTGAAAAGATGCCCATTCTTGCCACTTCTAATTAACATAGTACTGGAAGTTCTTGCCAGAGCAATTAGGCAAGAGAAAGAAATAGAAAGCATCCACATAGGAAAGGAAGAAGTGAAATTGTCTGTTTACTGACAACATGAACTGATATACAGAAAACCCTAAAAAATTTAACCAAAACCTGNGAGGAAAATTTATAGCAAAAAACACCTACATCAAAAAGAAGAAAGATCTCAGATAAATAACGTAATATTATACCTCAAGGAAGTAGAAAAAGAACAAACTAAGCCCAAAGTTAGTAGAAGGAAGGAAATAATAAAGATCAGAGCAGAAATAAGGGAAATAGAGACTAGAAAAACAATAGAAAAGATCAACAAAACTAAGAGTTGGTTCTCTGAAAAGAAAAGCAAAATTGGCAAACCTTTAGCTAGGCTGAGGAAAAAGGGAGATGATTCAAATAAACAAAATTGGAAATGAAAGAGGAGACATACAACTGATACCACAGAAATGTACAAAGGATCATAAGAGACTACCATGAACAAACCAGTATATTGGATAACCTAGAAGAAATGGATAAATCCCTAGATATGTACAACCTACCAAGAATGAGTTATGAAGAAATAGAAAATTTGCACAAACCAATAATTAGTAAGGAGATTGAAGCAATAATAAAAAGTCTCCCATCAAAGAAAAGCTCAGGAGCTGATGGTTTCACTGCTGAATTCAACCAAACACTTAAAGAACTAATACCAATCTTTCTCAAAGTCTTCTAAAACGTTGAAGAGGAGGGAATACTTCCAAACTCATTTAATGAGACCACCATTACCCTGATACCAAAGCCAGACAAGGACACAGCAAGAAAAGAAAACTACAGGCCAATATCCCAGATGAACATACATGAAAAAATCCTCAGGAAAATGATAGCAAACCAAATTCAACAGCATTATTCACCATGATCAACTGGTATGTGTGGGTGGCTCAACATACACAAATCAATAAATGTGATATACCACATTAAAAGAGTGAAGGACAAAAACCATATGGTCATCTCAACAGGTGCAGAAAAAGCATGTGACAAAATTCAACATTCTTTTACAAAAAACCCTCAAGAAATTAGATATAGAAAAGGAATGTACCTTAATACAATAAAAGCCATATATGACAAGCTCACAACTAACATCATACTCTGTGGTGAAAAGTTGAAAAGATGCCCATTCTTGCCACTTCTAATTAACATAGTACTGGAAGTTCTTGCCAGAGCAATTAGGCAAGAGAAAGAAATAGAAAGCATCCACATAGGAAAGGAAGAAGTGAAATTGTCTGTTTACTGACAACATGAACTGATATACAGAAAACCCTAAAAAATTTAACCAAAACCTGTTAGCACTAATAAATAAATTCAGTAATCTTGCAGGATATAAAATCAACTTACAAAAATCAGTAGCATTTCTGTACATGAACAATAAATTATCCAAAAAAAAAAATCAAGATGATAATTCCATTTACAATAGCTAAAAAACAAAACAAAACAAAAAAGACTTAGGAATAAATTTAACCAAGGAGGTGAAAGATTGTGCACTGAAAAGTATAAAACACTGATGAAAGAAATTGAGGAAGACACAAAGAAATGGAAAAAATATATGCTGTTCATAGACTGGAAGAGTTAATACTATGAAAATGTTCATACTACTCAAAGCAATTTACAGATTCAATGGAATACCTATTAAAATTCTGATGTCATTTTTCACAAAAGTCCTAAAACTCATATGAAACCACAAAAGACCCCAAATAGCCAAGCCAATCTTGAGCAAAAAGAACAAAGTTAGAGGCATCATACTACTTGATTTCAAAATATAATACAAAAATGTAGTAATCAAAGCAGCATGATACCAGAATAAAAACAGGCACATTGAACAATGGAACAGAATAGAGAGACTAGAAACAAAGAAAAATAATTGACAAATTTACAGTCAATTGATTTTTGACAAAGGTGCCAAGAACGCACAATGGGAAAAGAACGGTCTCTTCAATAAACTGTGTTGGGAAGACTGGATATCCACATGCAAAGCAATGAAATTGAACTTTTATCTCATACCATGTACAAGAACCAACTCAAAATGGATTAAAGACTGAAACTATAAGCCACGAGCAGAAAACATAGGGGGGAAGCTTCATGATGTTGGTCTGGCAAAGAGTTTTTGGATTCAACACTAAAAGCAAAAATAGGCAAATGGGATTGCAGCAAACTAAAAAGCATGTGTACAGCAAAGGAAACAATTAACAAAGTGAAGAGACAACCTATGAATTGGAAGAAAATGTTTGTAAGTCATACATCTGATAAGGGGTTAATATCCAAAATATGTAAGAAACTCAAATGACTAGATAGCAAGAAAACAAATAACCCAATTAAAAAATGTGCAAAGGAGGGCCAGGCCGGTGGCGCACTGGAGAGTGTGCCACTTGGGAGCGCGGCGGCGCTCCCGCCGAGAGTTCAGATCCCATGTGGAGACCGGTTCCCGCTCACTGGCTG
>NW_007744222.1:9399-11344 GCF_000696425.1 Galeopterus variegatus
ACCAAGGGTTGTGATCCCGTTACCGGTCAGTAAAAAAGACAAAAAGGAAAAAAAAAATGTGCAAAGGATCCAAATAGATATTTCTCAAAAGAAACATACAAATGGCCAACAGGCATGTGAAAAAATGCTTAACATCACTAATCATTAGGGAAATGCAAATTAAAAGCACAGTGAACTATCACCTCACACCTGTTAGAAGGTTATTATCAAAAAGATTAAACATAGGGCCGAGCCCGTGGCACACTCGGGAGAGTGCGGCACGCAGCAGCGCTCCCACTGTGGGTTCGGATCCTATATAGGGATGGCCGGTGCGCTCACTGGCTGAGGGCGGTGCAGCCGGTCGCAAAAAAGGACAAAAAAAAAAAAAAAGATTAAACATAAGTGTTGGTGAGGATGTCAGGAAAGGGGAACACTCGTACACTGTTGGTGGGAATGCAAATTATTACAGCCATTATGGAAAACAGTATGGAGGTTCCTCGAAAAGCTAAAGGTAGAACTAGTATATGATCCAGCAATCCCAGTTCTGGGGCTATTTCCAAAGGAATTGAAATCAGTATGTTGAAGAGATATCTGCACTCCCATCATGTTCCTTGAAGTATTATTCACGATAGCCAAGATATGGAGTCAACCGAAGTGTCCATCAATATAGATGAATGGATTAAGAAAATATGGAATATATACACAATAGAATACTATTCATCCATAAAAAAAAAGAATAAAATTCTGTCATTTGTGACAACATGGATGAACCTGGAGGACATTATGCTAAGTCAAATAAGTCAGCATGGAAAGACAAATACTATGTGCTCTCACTTATATATGGATGCTGAAACAGTCAACTCATAGAAGTAAAGAGTAGAATAGTGGTTACCACAGGTGGGGGTGGGGTGGCACTGAGCAGGCTGGGAGGGTGGGAGATACTGGGCAAAGGGTACAAGGAGGAATAAGTTTTTGAAATCTGTTGCATGGCAGGGTGACTATGGTTAATAATATCCTGCATATTTCAAAACTGCTGAGAGTAAATTTCATATGTCCTCACCACAAAAATGATAAGTATATGAGGCAGTGGATATGTTAATTATCTTGATTTAATCATTCCTCATTGTATTCATATATCATTACATCACATTTTACCCCATAAATATATACCTACAGTTATAAATTTGTCAATTATAAATATAAAAATAAATTTAAAAAAAAGATCCATAGCTTAACTACACATGCAAAGACTCTTTTTCAAAATAGGGCCACATTCAGAGGCACCAGGGATTAGGATGTGGACATACCTTTTGGGGGGCCACCATTCAACCTACTGCACCTATACAATACTATTCAGCAATAAAAAGGAATAAATTACTGATTGATGCTACAACACGGATGAAAACATCATGCTCAATGAAAGAAGCCAGGAATGGAGAATACATATTGATTCCATTTGTATGAAATGTCTAGAAAAGGCAAAAAAGTGGATTAGTGATTGCCAGGGATAGGGGGTGAGAGGGACGAGGGGATGATGGATAAAGTCTATGAGGTTTCTTTTTGGAGTGATGGAAATGTTCTAAAATTAGAATATGGTGATAATTACACAATTCTGTAAATGTGCTGAAACTCATTGAATTGTGCTGTGGACTGAATGTCCCCTGCAAACTCATTGAAGCTAATTCCCACTGTAACTACTGAGGGTGGAAAATCCTATTATGATCATTGAAAGGTGGGGCCTTGAAGAGGTGATTAGATTGTGAGGACCATGGCATAGTGAATGGATCAATCCATTTGATGGTTTAATGGTGGCTGTGGGTATGGTTCTGAGATCTTAAAAGGACAGCCAGAGAGGAGTTTAGCTCTCTCTCAGCTCCTCCATCCACCACAGAAAACCCTGTGTCACTGTGTAGAGTCACTACTACCAAGGCTCTCACCAGATGTGTTCCCTGGACTTTGGACTTCC
>NW_007744222.1:16710-17101 GCF_000696425.1 Galeopterus variegatus
CTGCAAGTGTCAACGGGCTGAGCCCATGCTGGGCTCTGAAATGTGCCTACTCAATGGGCTTCCCATGGGGTGGGGAAAGCCCAGGAGCCACCCACTCAGTTACAGAAAGTGGTTGTGGAGCTACAGAGAATGCGGATGGGGTGGAGGTGGGGTCAGCCCTCCTAGACTGCTTCCCAGAGAATGGCCACTGTGACCCCTCCCCAGTGCCCACCTCCAAGCCCTGGAAAGAGGCTTCTGCAAACATCAAGTATCCCATAAACTAGATGAAAATCCAAGTCTGATCCATAAGGGTCCTGCTCAAAGTCCTTCAAATGGCCCTGCACCAACTCTGCCACCCCCTCCATATGATCCAGCCCTCGCCGACCTCATCAGCCCCACCATCCCTGCAGTG
>NW_007744223.1:0-2953 GCF_000696425.1 Galeopterus variegatus
TTGTTTTTTCTTTCAGTTCTGTTCTCACCATTTGCTATTAACACCATTTAAACTATACTGGAACTAATTTGTTGTCCGTTGCTTACTTCTAAAATGTGGGAACTAACTGTGGGGACCAGTACTTTAGCCCTGTAGATGAGCTAAATTGCTGCTTTGCTGCTGATTCCCTGGGAAGGCTTTTTGTGCAGCTCAGGTTTTAATGGTTGGCTTTGTAGGTAATTCCAGGTCTCGTGAGATCCAGTACACCTGGGTTGTATAGAAACTCTGGTCTAGAACTGACTGAGTCTTTTCAGCAAACCACTCTTCCTGCAGTTCTATATTCCTGACCAGTCTACACAGAGTATGCGGATTGGGGGCAGATCAGGTGTCCGTGCTGTGCTCCAATATTCCCCTGGTGGGCCTGTCTCCCCCACCGCCTGTACTCCAAACACTTCCCATGGGATGGGCTGTGCTCCAGTCCCTTGCAATGACTCACCAACCTCTGAGTGGCTCCTTTTTTCTGTTGCTGTGGCTCCCCATTTCTATGTGGGTCCACAGGAACTCTTTCAGTGGTCCTGCTGCCCTGAGGGCCACCAAGGCCCTCCTCTGCCCTGCTGCCTCCAAGCAATTTCATAGGAAGGACAAAGCAGCAGATTTTGCCAGCTCCTGCTCCATGCAATCACCATTTCCAGCCTTGAAGTGGCCGGGACTCAAAGTGGTGGGAGCAATCCTTTCTTTCTCCATTGTGACTTTTTCTGTTTTCATGCACTCCGTAGGTCTCTCCTCCTCTTCCCCTGATCTCTAGTGGACCCAGCTTGGCTGTCCTCTCTTATTAATAGTTGTAAATTGGTTGATCTGTGTGAAAGAGTAACACTGGTGACTATCTATTCTATCATCTTGACCAGAAGTCCTCAGCAATCTGATACTACATTTCAAACATGGAAGCAAAAGGCATTCTCACTTCTCTATTATCATATACATTTGGTTTGGGTTTTATATTTTTGAAGTTACATGAAATTCATTATATACTAAGCTCTTATATTGCTGCTGTGTTGAGGACTGTTGAAAACCACTTTAAAAAGAGCTTGGAATTCTCAGGTTAGTTTGAAGAAAGTCAGTAGTCCCCAGAAACAGAAATTGGAAAAGGTGTATTTCTCCTTTTGCATACTTTGCTAGGAGATGATATGCTGCAATGAAAATAAGACTTAAACCAAATCCTGTCAAACCAAAAACATTAACTAGCAACCAAGCACAAAAATCAGCCATTTTGTCTTTTAATGTAAGCTTAGGGAAGTGCTTGCTCTCTGCCCTTGAAACTCCAATAAGCAACTTTCATGAGGGTAATGTTCTGGGGCACAGAACCAAATGAAACTCAGAAATCTAGAACACCGTTCAGAAGGCTTTTACTGGGCTTGCTTATTTGTAACCTTATTTGTAACCTGGAAACTGGATCATCTATCCAGTAAATATCATAATTTAAACACAACTCATTTCATCAATGGAAGATTGCTTTTTAACATCCGTTATGCCATTTATTAAATCCCTAGGCACAAATTATAATCATAACATTTTAATTATTTTTTCCAATCTACCATGGACTAAGACATCTGATTGGGTCTTTGAAAACCTATCTAAATATTCTTGGATCATACATTCCTGATTAGTATGGCTTAATGCTGACTAACTTCCTTAGTGGGTAGGAAAAAGCTAATTTTTTTCTGAATTATTTTAAAGTTACTCAGACATGGTCAAAAAAACAGGCCCAAGAAATCTAAAAAAGTTAACAAGCATCCCAAATGCCAGAGACAGACTTTAGCAGGCATTGGGGCATAGATTCAAATTAAATCTAGAAAAACATTTAGTCTAATTTTTAAAAAATTATTGATTTAGTTATATTCAAACATATAGTTTTCCCTGGAGAAAGAAATGGAAGCTAAGAAATAAAAAAGTTGGTACAGAGATATTTTTAATATATCAGTTAGATATCTTGTTTCTCAGATCATCTTTGTACTCTGAAAACTTAGAGTTTATTTTTAATTCTAACATTGGATAATTTGGTTAAAAAATTTGGATTTTTTATAAAATAAATTATTATGGAAGTTACAACAAAAATTACAGTGTAACCTTACTTCACCTGTAAGAGTCTTAGTAAGCCTTTAAGAATTATTCCTAGTCTTTGGCAAAGTTTTAACCATTTTTAAGAAAAAAAATATAATTTTTATGCATATAATTTATTAGTAATTAAATTTTCGACTTTGACTTCTTTTTTCCTGTTTGATGTTTGACATCTAATTTACACTGTTTTTGATTTGTGAGCATTAATATTTTTTATTCACAAGTGATATAATTTCAGAATGTTGTGTATTTGTTCTGATTGGGTTCACAAGTAAATATTGTTTATTAAATGAAGTGTAAATTAGTTTCTATTTCTGTAAAATGAATAGTTCATTTTAACTTTGCATATGTGGATTTATTTTTATGTTCTGTTGGAAGAAATAAAAAAAAATACAATAGCTATTTTGAATATATAGACACTGATTATTCTACATGTCAAAACACTTGTGAAATTTTCAAAATATTTTGTGCTATGAGAATAGCAAATGCCACAATTTGGAGCCAGGAGGAATAATGTAGTCTATAATATGTTTCATGAACACTGCTTATTTCTAAGTAAACATGATTAAAACAAATGTATAAACATTCTAAAATTTATAATACAAAGATGTTTTGATCTGTGAGTACATGTTGAATACACGAAAAAAGTGCAACACTTGATAAAGCAAATATTTCCTAGGAGACAATTTTTTTTTTCTATATGCATTATTTATTGTCGGATAAGTAAGATCAGCATGCTATGAAGGAACTCATCATAAAGTGTCAAGGCACTAGGTAACAAATCAATGGCTGTTTAAGTGATTGTTTTTCCCCAAAGGAAAATATATTTTGGTTTGGAGACCTAACTTCATTATGCTTC
>NW_007744223.1:3210-3831 GCF_000696425.1 Galeopterus variegatus
TGATTGTTTTTCCCCAAAGGAAAATATATTTTGGTTTGGAGACCTAACTTCATTATGCTTCAGTACATACTCAGTGAAAAACACTATTTCCGTCATTAATGTGTTTATAAAAGCTTTTTGTTGTCTGCACTGAAAAGCCATTCAGTTGAATTTTTTTTCTTGTGATGTATTGTCTGGCAGTAAAAGCTAATGTACTCAGTAGCATTGGGAGACTTTCAAATTTTAACTAGAGTTTTAAAGAGAACACATCTAACTATATTAATAATTATTATGAATTATTATCATACATCAATCAGTAATGGTTATAAATTCAATTTTTTAAAAACTAAGAACACCAGTCTCTCTTCATACATATTTTACATTGTTCAAGGAGAGATTTCAGTGGTTTAATTTCACTACAATGATCACTGCTATTTGAGCTTGTAAATCTCTGGTGAGTTCTCCTGTCTATTATTTTGTTTCTGTAAAGATATCTTAGCTACTATTGATACTGCATTTTATGCTGTAATGAATGAGGTAAGCTCTGAAAATTTTTAGCTAATTAATATTTCTTTCTTATAAAAATTCAAATATGTTTACTTTTCCTAGCTGTTTATAATTACATACTATCATTTATTTAAA
>NW_007744223.1:5859-9758 GCF_000696425.1 Galeopterus variegatus
GGTCTTATATCTATCTTGCAATTTTTCAGATATTTGAACACATATATAAGCCCACATGCACATTTTTAGAATCTTAAAGGTAATTAAATGCAATCATGCAGATAATGAAAGCTCCATAACATTCTTTATGATATTTGATAATTTATGCATTTTTAATGATTGAAATATATAAATTCTAGATGGGGAAATTGTATTTGCAATTATCTTTCTATTAGTCCTATAGAAGTTACAAAAATCAATGAATTCTCAAAAATATGAATAAGTCAGCTCTCTTGAAAATTCAAGAGTCATTGCACATATACTTATAGACAGCATCTCACCTCTGACCTTTTATGGAGATATAAATTCACATGCAAACTGTCATCTGTATCTCACATATAATATTTATTAGATAATATTTTAGGTAGTGCTACACATATTATTTTATCTTCGTTAAAACTTTATACGTCAAGAAATTTAATTGCAACTGATATTTTAAAAACTTAATTCTTAGATGTTATATATAGTTTTCAATGTCACATAGAAACTAGTGAAGGAAAAATTTTTGCCCATTTACAAAGCAAATGACTTATAATAAACTAAGATTTATATATTTTATCTGAATTATACCAGGAATGAGCAAAGTATTAGGCCTCAAATAAGGAATGAATGACCTCTGGGAAGACAAGCACTTGTTTCATTTCTACTATATTCCAAATTCATAAAACAAGCCGTAGTGCACAGTGGGTACTTGATACATATTTATTTCAAGAATAAGTTAGGTCTAATTTCTAAGGAGTCAAAGTAGGAAACATCATGTTAAGTTTTTAATCGACTTCTCCAAGGTTAAGATTTAAGATAGCAAATATTACATATACTCTAGAGTTCTAGATTTTTTTTCCCATATTTAATGTCATTTTTTTCTCAGGAGAATATTCAGTTTCAGAGAAGAGAAGTGAATTTCTTAGGTCTCCTATGCATAACACAGCTGCACCCAACATATTCTTGCTTGTGAAAATTCAATTTTTTTTTCTTTATTGATGTCAAAAGTTTGAATACTTTGTTATTTAAAATAAACATTTGATATCCTCACATCTACCTACAATAGGCTGGACTATACTGTCAATTTCTTTTTTGAATTTTGAATACATTGATTCATCTATGAACCCTCAAAAAGGGTTTCTGTTGATTAACATGAAAAAGTAAACATTGATCAGAATGCCCATATGTAGTTGTCAAGGATTTCCTAAATGTATAACTTTTTATTCCCTAGGCAACCTCCAAATAATCAGTGTTATTTTTCCAATCACAGAAGTTTCATATTCCAATCACAAAAATAACAATAGAGTTCTANGAATAAGTTAGGTCTAATTTCTAAGGAGTCAAAGTAGGAAACATCATGTTAAGTTTTTAATTGACTTCTCCAAGGTTAAGATTTAAGATAGCAAATATTACATATACTCTAGAGTTCTAGATTTTTTTTCACATATTTAATGTCATTTTTTTCTCAGGAGAATATTTAGTTTCAGAGAAGAGAAGTGAATTTCTTAGGTCTCTTATGCATAACACAGCTGCACCCAACATATTCTTGCTTGTGAAAATTCAATTTTTTTTCTTTATTGATGTCAAAAGTTTGAATACTTTGTTATTTAAAATAAACATTTGATATCCTCACATCTACCTACAATAGGCTGGACTATACTGTCAATTTCTTTTTTGAATTTTGAATACATTGATTCATCTATGAACCTTCAAAAAGGGCTTCTGTTGATTAACATGAAAAAGTAAACATTGATCAGAATGCCCGTATGTAGTTGTCAAGGATTTCCTAAATGTATAACTTTTTATTCCCTAGGCAACCTCCAAATAATCAGTGTTATTTTTCCAATCACAGAAGTTTCATATTCCAATCACAAAAATAACAATAGAGTTCTATATATATATTTATATAAAGTTAAAATATATATTAAGTATAAAGTTTATACGTGTGTGTTTCTCACCTTAATGCCCAATAATCAGTTTGTTCTACTTAAATGTTCAAACTTATAGCAATAATTGAATCAGTAGTATCATTGCATATGATATTTCTCCTTTCTTTATTTTTAATAAAGTGAACTTGAATGTTTCAAATGAAAGATTCTTAACCCTTCAGTAATAGGAAAAGACCATTCATTAATCTAAAGACACCATAATAAATCCTGAATATATTGCCCTGAAGAGGTATGGCATCATCGTGTTTAAACCAAATGCTTCTGAGCCAGGCAGACAAGGATCCAGATTCTTCCTCCATCATCTTAATATCTGTGGGTACTTGGAAAAGTCCTTTGATATCTTTACGTATCATTTTATTCGCAAAAGTAAAATTGGCCCACGATTTTTTATCATATAGTTTTGTTATATAAATTAAAAGAGATAATATAGGTGTTGTGTGTTTCATTTGGAATTGGTGCAGAAAGTCTAGATTTGTAACTTACAGTGTTCTTCTAATTAGATATGGTTTAGTTAATTTATTTATCCCCTTCCTGTTCCATTATCAATTTATTGCTTCTCAGCTTCAAATTCACATTTCAATACATGCTCTATGATAACAGATGTAATTCCTTTAAGTATTTCTCCTTTAAAGTGAGCATAATGTTACACTTTTACAGTAGGTGATACTGCAGGGACATTGCAGGAGGAAGGGGGCTTCTTTTGCAGGTTCCTGCTGCTGTATGATTGGTCAGTGGTACAGATATGAGGATATTTAGCGGTGCTCAGCCAACCGTCAACTCAAACGACCACATTTTGATGGCTCTCTCAACATTGATATTGACCCTGTAGGCCTCCTGCTCATTGTGGAGGACAGGACTGTCTCTACATGGCTGCTGTCCTGGAAGTTTATCTCCTGAAGCTTTTTCAGTGTGGACACTGCAAGTTTTAAGACACCCACCACAGAAGAATACCAACTTCATCTTCACCAAACGTCAACAACTCTCCTCCACTTTAAAGGCTTGCTTCCTGTTTGCCTGGTGACTGAGGACCAGGTCTGGCCTGGGCTACCCAGTGAGCTTCTCTACCATCCAGTGGGCTGCAAAAAAACCCTCACAAATGAGGTCTGAACCAAAGTCTTTGGGAAAGGCCTTCCATTTTCAGTTTGTACTTTTCTGGATATAATCCCTCATCCCTAGGTACCCTTCAGAGTTATCTTTACATATCCTTATTCTCCATCAAAACTTAATATTTCTTTATATTAAAACGTCCCTCTTTGAAATCACCGAATGGGTTCTTTTTCCTTATTAGAACCAGAGTAGTGTTTTCCAGACTTAAGCACTCTTGCAGCCACCTGGGACACTAAGGAATGAGATACTGTTATTCATCTTGGCCTTTACTTTTCTCCTACATGTTATATAGAATTTGTATAATTTTGATATTTATTTTGGCCACTAATGCTAGCCATGGATAAAAAACAATATTACACTGGACCCCAGTTCTGGATAGACTTCTTTCTGAAGACTCTAGGCAAGACCTGTTTCCTTACAGTACTCACAGGTTCTAGAGTCTGCATTCCTTGGATTTTGACCCCCTCATCCATCTTCAAAACCAATGGTAGTAAGTTGAGTCCTTTTACACTTTCAGTCGTTCCTCACTGTTCCCCTGTTTAACTTCTGTAACCCAGCTGGGAAAGATTCGTCACTTTTATGAACTCGCACGATTTGACTGGGTCCACCCAGATAATCCAGGATAATCTCCATATCCTAAATTTGGTACCTTTAAGCATATCTGTCAATGCATAGGTTCTGGGGTTAGGGCATGAACATCTTTGGGGATCATTGTTCTGCCTACTGTAAAAACACATCTAATACATATATTTTTAGGGTTTTTTAGACATTAGGGATTTCAGTTGAGTTTTGATTATATACCACATTTATTGTTGACCCAGA
>NW_007744223.1:10396-17098 GCF_000696425.1 Galeopterus variegatus
TTTAGACATTAGGGATTTCAGTTGAGTTTTGATTATATACCACATTTATTGTTGACCCAGACTCCATTTTTGCACATTTTGTTTCTTGAATTAATTAGCTATTTAATTTTAACTGGTCTATTACTGTGTAGATTAACACCAAAACATTAATAAAAATGTCTTCTGGCATTTTTTAAAAGAACCATTCTTTCCTTTTCATGCTCATTTCTATTTCCTCAGTACTGTCCCTCATTATATCTCACATGGATTCAGTAACACAGCCTCCTTCTCTGTTTTTTTGTCCACTTCCATTTTGTTTTCCGGTTAGCCTTTCCCCCATTCTGTTGTTGTAGCTATCTTGTTTTCAATTTAAATCCCATTATTGCTGTACTGGTCCTAATGAAAACTCACATTCATTGACCGGACAAACAAGGCCCTCCAAATTCCTATCAGATCTTCTCTCCTGGCTCATCTATTACCTCTTGCATCTCCTCCTGACCTTTCTGTTAGTCGCCACATTCCTCATTATATTTTCAATCCTTTCATGCTCTTACACGTTTGCTCATTTGTTTCTTCTCCTCCTCCTCCTTTTTTTTTTTTTTTCATTTTCCATAGATTTATGCCTTTCTAGCACCTACCCATCTGGTAAACTTTATTCACCCACCCGGATGAAGTTCAAATATGTTTTTTGATAAAGTTCATCTCATTACTTTGAGCAGAATTAGCAACTCTCTCTTCTGTGATTCTACACTACTTTGATCATATTTTATGACATTATCAGCTTCATATTGCAATTACCTGTTTGTCCATCTTCTCTCCTGAAATGTGGGATTACTTAAGTCAGACACATGTTTTCTATAGTCATCTGTATCTCCTCTCCTTTTGCTTGTTTAATGCACATTAATAAGTAACTGCCTGTAATAGGCTGAGAATTCACACAGGACTACATAACAAGTACAAATGTATTTAACACACGATATACAGAAAGATTATATTTTACCTAGGAATAAGCCTTTAGCTTTCTCCCTCAACATATATTTAAAAGAGTTTATGAGCTCACTCAGTTATAAGGGTAGACCAAGAATGCTTACAAAGCAAAATAGTCCAAAGAATATTTGTAACTTACTTGCTACTTTTGCTATAATAGCGAGTATGTTTTCAACCCTGAAATTAAGACGATTGTTTATGTACGTCTCTAACTCAAGAATAAGTTCTGGAAGCAAATATACATATGTATATTCCTTTTGCCTCTATGCAAAAAGTAGGTGATTTTTACATAATAGTTGTTTTAAAGTCAGTTAAATGTTACAAATGAGTTCTGTTTTACCGACATATCCATCAAGATGACTTCAACAGTATTATTATGTGTCACATATTTAAGGTTATTGCTAATGTTCACTAATCATTAATTGTCACAGATATTTAACATTCATGCACTCACTAGAAAACATGCAATTTCAAGATAAATTTAGTACCTTCACATGCAGAAACATGATCCTAAACCAAATGAACTGATCCCAAAGATGATAGCAAAGTTCTTTTCACATCCTTGGGAAAGTAATGCAGCAAAGATTTATTTATATGAATTAGCCTTTTGCCTTAAGGAAGGAAGTACGGTAATCCGATTAACCATAAAATCTCAATATATTGTGATCATTTTGACTATGAATGAGGTCAGAGATCTTCCTTAAAGCTATGTATTGAATGGAATAGCACAAAGAAAACTAGCCTAGGAATGTATGGATGTAGGGTTTAAAGGTATAGTTCTCACTTGAACGCTAGTCAGCTATGCTAGCTGTCTTTAACAAGTTATTAAAACTTTCCAGAGAGGTTGGAGAAAATAATCCTTAATTTCCCTTCTAGTATTAATAATTATTTATATATTTTAAATCTGTGAAGTCAGAATTAAACATCCACAGTGAAGAAGTTAATTTTTTTGAAAGGCTGGTTAATTATATAACTGAAAAGAGCATGCACTTCATATTAAAACAAATGATACAATTCTTTCTTCCTTTTTTTTCTTCCTTCCTGAACCCTTTCTTTCCTTCCTCTCTTCCTCCCTTTCTTCACTTCTCTAGCTCTTTTCCTTTTTCCCTTCTTTTAAATTGGATAACTTAAAGTAATAAGAATTTAGAAGCAGATATGAGAGAACAAACTAAATATAGATACATGAGTTAAGAATCACGTACCAAGGAAAATCATATGGATAATTTTATTACAAGTGTCTCCTAAGGATAATGTCAAAAACAAGAGTAGGAGTTTTAAAAATTAAACAGTTCCCTTTATTAAAATTTGGAAACATTTTGAATAATCATGTTATTTTCTTTTTTCTATAACTAAATCAGAAAGATTTCTTACAAAGGTGTTTATATAAAGTTTAGAAATAACAACAAAAGATTGAAAAGTATCCATTACTCACATTTGCAATTTTAATCAATCCTGAAGTTGTTTTTAAGTAAGCATATCATCTCAGTTTAAAACCAGGAGCAGAATTTTAAATTGTCGTTTTGTGAATGTAATTTTGTAAAGATCATGCATAACATCAGGTAAGTATATTGTTTTCTGGAACCTAGGATATAACTGGGCAGAGTTAATGAAACTAAAGCAGAAGTTTTGAACACAAAAGCCCCTAAAGAAAAGGCAAGTAACAATAAGTGAAATGGTTAGCTGTATAAGCCAGCAATGTATGAGTGACAGTGACTGAAAAGACCCAGAGAGTTAAAGTTCATATAGAGAAAGTAACAGCAACTTGTCTCCAGATAATTTGTGCTGATGAGACATGATCAATCTTCAGAAAAAGTTTGGACAAAGAAATAAATCACAAAAATATTTTAACCAAAATTGTATTTGTAATAATAATAATTCGACTTAATGTCTTTAAGTAAATTATAGCTTCTTTACACATATTAGTTTTTATTTTGGAGAAAAAGCATGAGGGCAGAAAGAAATTAGCAGTGCAGCCATTATGGAAAATGGTTTGGATGTTCCTCAAACAATTACAGACACATCTGCCGTATGACTCAGCTATCCCCCTGCTGGGAATATACCCTAAGGAATGGAAATCATCATGTCCAAGGGATACCTGCACTCCCATGTTTATTGCAGCTCTATTTACAATAGGCAAGAGTTGGAACCAGCATAAATGCCTATCATGGGATGATGGGTAAGGAAAATGTGATATATCTACACAATGCAATACTACTCAGCTATAAAAAAAGAATGAAATATTACCATTTGCAGCAACATGGATGATCTTAGAGAAAATTATGTTAAGAGAAATGAGCCAGGCACAGAAAAAGAAATACTGCATATTCTCACTTATATTTGGTAGCTAGTAAAAATAAATAAATAAGTAAACAAATAAATAGGGAAAAAAAGGACACAACAATCACAATAATTCCTTGAACTTTTAGAGAACAGATATGATGTTGATGGGGATGAGAAAGAGGAAGCAGGGGGATGGGAGGAATTGGTAAAGGGCCACAACAATTAACTACACTGTATAATTGTATAATAAATAAATAAATAAGAAGTTAATTGAATGGGCTTAAATGGCTTGATCAAAATCAGACCTGAGATTCAAATCAAAGTTGTCAGATTCCCCTAATCATGAACATTCTAACACAGTGTTCCCTGTTTTGAACTCAAGATTTTACAAATATCTGTTGACTAAATATATGCAAATAGTATAAAAAAACAAAAATCAAAAACTTCCATCATTGTTTAAACTCCGGCCCACATTGAAGATATAATGTCAGTAAAAAGATGTATTTCCCATTAACAGGTTGAAACACATTGGTGTAGACAAATTATGCACTTGGAGAAAATGAGATTTAAGAAGATACCAAAGAATATTCAAGTATGGAGTGATTTTCAATATTACAGGCAGGAAATATATATGTGTATAAATACTATAAAGAATAAAAATAAAAATCTGGATGGTATTAAAGAACAGCTTCAAATGGTGTGGAATATCTTTATAATACCAGGAATCAGCTGTAGTAGATGAGCCTAACTGTGAGAAACTCTAAGCTTATTGGAAAGAAAGAATAAAATGGGGAAAGTAAAGAGTCACTTTCCATATCTTTTTGCCTGAGGAGACTTATGATATTATAATCATCAGAACACATATTTTAGGGGTGGCTGGTTAGCTCAGTTGGTTACAGTGTGGTGTTATAACAGCAAGGTCAAGGGTTTAGATCCCTGTTCCAGCCAAATGCCAAAAAAGGAGCACATATTTTAATGTATGTTTCCTTCTTGTATATATATAATGTGTGTGTACCTTGAATGTTTTTCTGCTTTGCAAAAACTCCTGCTTTCCAAAAGCTTACAATCCATTTATAAATTATTCTGCTCTCTGTACTCCTAAAGACAGAAATAATACAAATTAGAACCTGGTTAAAAAAAAATGTTTTCTAAACTTATGGATAAAAGCACTGTTGTAAAGTAGTTAGCTATTGGGTCTTAACAGAAACTTTAATATTCTAGGTGTACTACCCCTTTACTAGTAGCATGGGCAAGTTTATTAATTTTCTGAACCTGAAAGATGGGCTCAGAGGTGTCTTGAGGATAAAAAGAAATATACCTGCTAAGCATATAGCACAGTGAGGGAACATAGTTAGCAGATATTAATTATAAGGTGACATGGAGGATGCTCTGATGACTCTCAAAATCCCCTTCAAAATGGAATGACTTAGTCGCACAATTTATGGCTGACATATCTCAATGGTCATCCTTCTCACGGTTATCTTCAGCTGAAAAGAGCTGTCTCAGCCACATCATGTCCCCTTTCTGAGGGTAGCTCAATTCTAGGACTGCTCATCACAGGGATATAAAGTGCTGGTTCCATGGACCACAAGAGAATACTCTGAAAAGCCATCCCATCTCCAGAATTCTACATAGGTCAGCTGAGGACTTTATTGAGAACACACCATAGTATAATTTATTTTTCTGCCCGATCCTGCTTCCTTCTGTCCCCGCGAAAGGTCGTTATCCCAGGAGCACAACCCAAATACTTTCTTGTACAATAATATCTATCTTAGAATCTGCTTCTCTAGGAATTCACCTTCCAACATGTATAACTTTCAATTTCTGAGTTTTAAAATTATGTATTTTAAAACAATTTGAATTGTTTAAAAGTAATTTTAAATATAACGCATTTGATAGGTTTTCGCACCAAACATGTTTTTAAGATAAAATACTAAACCCATATCTTCATCTGATAGTTTCATTTTATGACTTGAACTCTTTGGAATATGTAATATTTTATGTACTTAGGCTTTTAGGTCCATAAAGCAAGACTACTAGTACAAACTAGCCCCAAGGAGCCTTTTAAGGCTGAGCTGGGAAAATCAATTAGATGCTTATTGCCCTCAGAATATCCTAGAATGTTCATTTAGAATTTAATAGTTCAGATATATCATTTTCTCCAGCTTTCCTTTCGTACATCCCTATAACAGTGCTTTTAAAAATATTTTGAAACTAACATTACTGTTATGCCACATTTGTTTGTCATTTTCTGATCAAAAAATAAATTTCTAGACTTCTGATTTTAGCTAGGAAATATATATATATATATATATATATATATATATTATTCAAATAGATTTTTTTCTTAAAAAAACACCAAAATATAATAAATTAGAATCATTAAATAACATTAAATTTATTCTTGGACACAGGCACAAATGTAACAAATTTTTATGAACCTGCAAATAAGAAACCCAATTAAAATTATTAGTTTAACCTATCAAGTGAGCTCCCTTTACCTCAAAACTTGGCAAATTATCAACTTTTTAAAATCAAAAACACTTTTTAAAAATTAAACTCAGAGATTTTTTGTATTCTCTGAGAGTGAACTACATTATTCCTTTGCAAGTTATCCCAAAATTGTTAGTATTCTCAAGAAATTAATACAACCTTTCGTTTCTCAGATTGGATTCTACACATTCTTCATGTCATGTGTCTGTGCATCTGGCAAACATGCCCTGTCAGAACAATGCAAAGGAATATTTAACATTCAATTGCATATATTTCATATCTCTTATTCAAAAATATATACTTGTTCATTGTAGAATAGATTAAAATTTGAAATAAATGTATTTAAAATGTCAGTAGGTAAAATTATCTTTTAATATTTTTCTATGTTCAATGACTATTTGTAGACACTATCATTTTTTGTAAATAATTCAATCCCTCATCCTACTAAAAATTAATGCTAATAGAATATGCTTTAAAAGAAAAACATCAGACAAATTAAATTTAGCAGAGTTTATTTGAGCAAAGAATGGTTCATAAATCTGACAACACCTTCAATTAGTAGAGGTTCAGAGAGCTCCACCCAGCAACATGGGCAGGCAGTATTTATAGACAGATAAAGGAAGTGACTACCAAAACAGCTTTACTGAATTACAGCTCAGCATTTGCCTTATTTGGTAATAATGCGATGAGGCAGTTACCTCATATAAACATGGTCTAATCATTGGCTGAAGCCCTGCTGCTGTGATTGGCTGAGGCTCAGCTATTTGCTACAGGAATATACTCTTATATTATGTTGCAGCTTGTTTACAAACTACCTTAGGTTGCAGTTCACTACATATGGACTCAAGATACATAGGCTACTTTCAGCCAAATTTAATTTAATAATTCTAATTTGTATTTTATGGTTTATATAATCTTTTCAAGACAATTGGGGTATATAATATCTCTTACAGCACTACTGAT